>NC_090750.1:67102997-67115497 GCF_036898095.1 Palaemon carinicauda | reverse complement strand
TGGCACTATCCAAGACTAGAAAACAATGGTTTGATTTTGGTGTGTCCTTATCCCAGAAGAGCTGCTTACCATAGCTAAAGAGTTTCTTCTACCCTTACCAAGAGGAAAGTGGCTACTGAACAATGACACTGCAGTAGTTAACCCCTTGAGAGAAGTAGAATTGTTTGGTAATCTCAGTGTTGTCAGGTGTTTGAGGACAGACGAGAATATGTAAAGAATAGGGCAGACTATTCGGTGTATGTGTAGGCAAAGGGAAAAATGAACCGTAACCAGAGAGAAGGATCCAATATATTACTCTCTGGCCAGTCAAAGGACCCCATATATATATATATATATATATACACACACACACACACACATATATATATATATATATATACACACTTTCTGTTTATTTCAAAAGCAGTTTTACTTAGATAATGGTTCACTTGATTAATTGTATCTTGTATTTAACGTGACTTCGTTTTATTCATGAGAAACCATGTTGCCTATATTCCTGACACTCGCTTTTAATTAAAATATCATGCTCTGAATCTAAATATATTTTACTCTATATGAATAGCACGTTGGTTTTCTATATATAAAGAAATCATGGGACCAAAGCTTAAAAGAGTACTATAATGACGTATGCCAGTATATTCGTAAGAAGTATTTAACTATAATAAATCAAATTTTCTCTTACCTAATATGGTGTGTGTATATATATATATATATATATATGTGTGTGTGTGTGTGTGTGTGTGTGTGTTTATGTGTGTGTGTATGGCCATTTAGCCACAAATAGAGATCTTTCCGATACCCTGGGCGACCAGAAGCTATTATCTTATAAATCGTTTACCCCTTGAGTCTCTGATCACGAGGTAGAGAGAATACCGATATTAAGAGATGTATATTGCTTATATGAATATATTTGAAAAACCCTTATAAATGTGGGAAAGTTATCATAAACCATATATGTATGCATGTATATATATATATATATATATATATGTATGTATATAGATATATATACAGTATGCATATATATATATATATATATACATATATGTGTGTGTGTAGAGAGAGAGAGAGAGAGAGAGAGAGAGAGAGAGAGAGAGAGGAGAGGGAGAGAGAGAGAGAGAGAGCATCTCTTCTTACGGTTATTGACATAAAGGGCCTCGGTTAGGTTTTGCCAGTCGTCACTATCTTGACCTTTTAAATCAAAACCTCTAGATTCATCATCTACTTCACGTTTCATTGTCCTCAGCCATGTAGGCCTGCGTCTTCCAATTTTTCTAGTGCTTGTGGAGCCGTTTGAAAAGTTTGGTGATCTAATCTCTCTTAGGGGAGTGCGATGGGCGTGCCCAAACCATCTCCCTCTACACCTCACCATGAACTCATCCATACTTGGCAGTTTAGTAATCTCTCTTCAAGTTTCATTTCTAATCGTGTCCTGACATTTACCTCCCAATATTTTTCTGAGGGCTTTGTTCTCAAATATACAAAATCTGTTTGACATTGTTTTATTTTCATACCAAGACCCATTTCCATACAGTAACACGAATTTCATTAAACTGAAGACCCTATATTAGAGATCATAGTTCCTAAATATTTAAAAGATTCCACCTTAGTATTCCTATCTTCTTCCAATGATTTATCATCTTTCATTGCATATTCCGTTCACATTAAGTCTGTCTTCCTTTCTATTTATCTTGAGCCTAACCTCCTGTGATAATTTGTGCATTCTGGTAAGCAAGCATTGCAAATCCTATGGTATTCTAATAATAAGAACATCGTCATTAGCATACTCTAAGTCAGCCAATTTCCTATTATCGATCTAGTCCTATCCTTCTTCGCCAACCCTAACTTTTCTATACATTACAAAATCCAAGAAGAGGATAAACAACACAGGCGATAACACATTCCCCTGAGTTACTCTCTTACACTGGAAATTCATTTGATAGGTCTCCACTAACATGAACTTTGTGCTTGCTTTGCTTATGAACTGACTTAATAAAATTTACATGTTTAAGAGGAGCTCCATAATGATGCAGGACTCTCCACAAAATTGGTCATGCACTTTATCAAAGACTTTTTAATGGTCCACAAATGCCATCAAAAGTGGATTTCTATATTTTACACATTACTGTGCCATATGTCTTAAAATTAAATTTGGTCAGTACAACTTCTACCTTTTATAAATTATGCTCGTTCATCTCAGCTTCTCATCAATCTTTCTTTCTAGTCTCTTTAGAATGAGCAAATTATATATTTTCATGACAACTAATGTAAGTGTGATGCCTCTGTAATTATTGCAATCAGTCAGATCTCCTTTTCTGCCCTTTTCACCAACACTCCTAGCTCCCATTCCCCACGCCACATTCTACAAAATAATTTTGTTAGTCTTCTGGGAGTCACTTAATTTTCGGTTAGTATTATCTCAACTGTTATTACATGCTATAAAGGGGCTTTCCATCACTTGAGTTTTTTAATGACAGTTCCGACTTCAAACACACTGAATTCAGTCATGGGCACATCATGGTCTTCCTCAGCTCAAGGTATATCAATAAAACTATTCTCTTTATATCTCCTATTCATAACCTCACTAAAGTGTTCCATCCAACGTTTCCTTTCTTCCTCTTCTGTTGATATAACAGATCCATCTCTTTTTTTATGGGTATATGGTTCTTCTTTGCCCCCGTAGAGATTTTGTTAATAATTCTATGAAACTCTTACATCATAGCCACTCCCTAAATTCATTGTTATGTCAGCTTCATATGTTTTCCTGTTTAAATATTCTCTTCAGTCATTTTTCGCTTTTCTTTTGACCACACTATCAATACTGGAATACTCAACATGCTCTACTTTGTAATTTTATTAACTTCCTCAAAAACTTTCAACAATCCTTTTCTGTCTGTCTCCTTTTCTATAGTATCCTTAAGTATCATTAGATATCCATGACTTTCTCGTTGTCTATAAAACATCAAATCGATTCCTACATTCAATTGCAAAGGTTTCTCTGTGCTTATCATCTAAAAGCTTTGTTGTATGAAACCTATATATTCTCTCTACATTTCTGTTGGGTGCTTTCACTTTTAATTTTAGTATGTCAATGGCGAGCTGGTGATCACTACCAATATCTGAACCTGTATAGCTTCTTAACATTTCTCCGAGTCCTCCTTCTCTCTTTATTGATTGCTATGTAATCTATTAGATTTTTGTAATTATTACATGGTAAAGTCCATTTATATTGGTGGATATCCTTGTGCTGGAGAAGAGTACCTCCAATGACAAGATTAGGAAACAAAAACTTATAAAATATGCTCCATTTTCAATTACAACTCGGCCAGGACCATCAACACTTATCAAATTCTCTTTATCTTATTATTCGATCCAACCTTAGCATTCAGGTCACCAATCACAATTTTCATATCTCTCTCTGGGATCTCATCTATTACCCTCTGAACTCCTTCATAGTACTCATCGTTCCTATCTTCAGGGGAATCATTTGTTGGTGCGTAGCAAACTATAACACTAATATTGCACTGCTTTAATTTAAACATGACAATTAACAATCTATGATTGACGGCTCACTACTCCGTTAATGCCTTTTCTGCTCTAGGTGTCATCATCAATCCTAGCACTTCACTTCCAACTCCATTTGTTCTTCCTGAACACACACACACACACACACACACACATATATATATATATATATATATATGTATATATATACATATGTATATAAATATATACATACATATGTATATAAATATATATATATATATATATATATATATATATATATATATATATATATATATATATATATTGCCTTGCTCTAAGAATTATTTACACGTCCCCTTACACCGTGTTTCACTTACACACAATCAGACACACGCACACATACATACATACATATATATATATATATATATATATATATATATATATATATATATATATATATATATATATATATATATATATAAACTATTTTTCCATTGCTATGACACCAAAAAACAATGAATTTTGGCATTCTTCTTCAATATACCGCAACAGTAAAAAAAGGACTCTTTGTTACCTTTACCACTTGTAAAAGTAGTATATATGTAAATGAAAAATCGGAAATGTAAATTGCCCTTTTCACTACTCTTTCAGAAAAACAGTATGTGCATTTTTATAACAGAAGCGGTCTTCAGAAAATTTGCATTTTGCTGCAAATAGTGCAATTTGCCGGCAGTTTTTCCCAGTATAAAAAATAATTCTTCTCTCTCTCTCTCTCTCTCTCTCTCTCTCTCTCTCTCTCTCTCTCTCTCTCTCTCTCTCTCTCTCTCTCTCTCTCTGAAATCGGTAGTTATTCAAATTTTGGCTCAATACTATAAAACCTTTTTCATACTAAGTTGGTCTTATGAAGGATATATACATATATATATGTATAATATACACATATATATATGTATATATTTATATAAACATAAACATATATATATATACATATATATATGTATATATATACATTATATATATATATATATATATATATATATATATATATATATATATATATATACAGGGATATGTATATATATATATATATATATATATATATATATATATATATATATATACAGGGATATGTATATATATATATATATATATATATATATATATATATATATATATATATATATATATATTTATATTAATGTGAGTGCATATGCATATATGTTTACAGTATATACAGTATGTATATGCTTCATCCTCATATAAATGATGAATTCAGTGGTCATAGTCATAGTCATACTTGAATTGTTAAAATAGTTGAAGGTCCCATAATCATACATCACAAGTTGTTCATCAAATGTCTCACCTACTCACCTACGATCTGTCAGACCACATTCATGTAGGTCACCAGTTGACTTCCTTACTGGTTATATAAAATGGGATTTTTTTTCTTCTTTGTTCCCCATTGCCTGACGTAGGACTCAGAAAGTTTGGTAGGTATTGCTAGGGGGCCTCAGCTCACTCTCCCACCTTCTATTACCACAAATAAAACTTCATATGGTGACTCGTCTACTGCTGCTACCTCAGCTGTCTCCGCAAGGTGAGCTTTAGTTAGCAACAATAGAAATCAATTACTTAAAATGTTCTAACTTTCAATTCAACATGACAGTCATTCTAGTACTACCATCACTTCTTGAGCCTCTTCTTAACCATACTCTTACCCGCATTTACTCGAAACTTTCTTCTCTCACACACACTTCCAAGCTAGCAACCAATTCAGTATCATCCGCTAACAACAACTGATTCACCTATACTCACGATCATTCTCTTCTATCAGTTTTAATCTTTGACCAAGCATTCGAACAATCACCTTTCTTACAGCTCCATCAACAAAAAAAAATAATCAACCATGGCAACATCACACGTCCTTGTCTCAGCTCCACTCTCACTGGAAAGAACTCACTTACTTCATTCCCTATCCTAACACTTTTTATTGCCAAGGTATTAACTCTTAATTGCTTGCAACAACCGGCCAACAATTCTATTTAACCTCATTACATTCATCATCGCATCCCTATTAGCTCTTTCCAGATCCATAAATGCTATATATACTTCCTGACTTTTTCTAAATATTTATCGCATATATACCCAATTATAGAAATCTGATCTATACATTCACTACCTCTTCTAAAGCCACCCTCTAACTCGA
Source organism: Palaemon carinicauda (assembly GCF_036898095.1). Classification (NCBI taxonomy): domain Eukaryota; kingdom Metazoa; phylum Arthropoda; class Malacostraca; order Decapoda; family Palaemonidae; genus Palaemon; species Palaemon carinicauda. Next base: position 67,109,802 of record NC_090750.1, on the reverse strand, counting down.
GGATTGCATCCTCCATTTTATCCTTAATCCTTATAATTAACACTCAACCGTATACTTACCAACCACGCTCACTATACAAATACTACTAGAATTACAACAATCATAACTCATGCACATTTCCTTCACTTTTGTATAGTGAAATATTCCATGACCATACTCAGTTCACTGGCACCATTAATAACACTGAATATATATTAAACGATCTCACCAACCATTTCAACACAGTCGCACCCACGTCCTTTAAGATCTCAGCCCACACTCCATACCAAGTGTTTTCCTGCTCTCGTCTCATCTAATGCTATCTTCACTTCCTCTCGTATTCTCTCTCTCATTTTCATCTCCCATCACTGTCACTTTAACTCCTGCAACAGCCATTATATCTGCCTCCTTATCATCCTCTGTATTTAGTAACCTTTCAAAATATTCAGTCCACCCTTTTGTCGCCTCACCTACTTTCAATATCCTTCCATTTTCATCTTTAAACATCTCATCACTCCTTGATCCTTATACTCTTCACTTCTTTTCAAAATGTAAAATATACACATACATACGATATATATATATATATAAATATATATATATATATATATATATATATATATATATATATATATATATATATATATATATAATATATATATATGTATATATATATTTGTATATGCATATATATATGTATATACAGTATATATAAATACATATACTGTATTGAGTTCAAGTTCAATACAGTTGGTTGAGAATACTTCTAACTTTTTAGGAAAAGAATTCGTGGTAAATAAAGTTAGACATATATATATATATATATATATATATATATATATATATATATATATATATATATATATATACATATATATGTATATATATGCATATATATATGTATATGTGTATATATATAAATACATATATAAATATATATATATATATATATATATATATGCATATATATATATATATATATATATATATATATATATATAGATATATATGTATACATTATATATAATGCATATATATATATATATATATATAAATTTATATATATATATATATATATATATATATATATATATATATATATGTGTGTGTGTGTGTGTTTTTAAGGTCTCTCGTACAATCAACAGTCATTTCCACAAACTACCTTATCATCTTTGCAAGTATTTCAATCACAAAGAAAACCTTAAGAAATTAAATATATAAAACATATATATACATCCAATTTCAGATTCATTCCCCTCTGTAACGAAGTAATTCATTTCATTTTCGTTCTTTGTTCAATAACATGTTATATAAGTGCTTGCAGTTACATTAATATCCCTTACAAATATAAACCAATTAGCGCAAAGAACCTCTTACTCAATAATTAACTGCAAGATAACATTGATGATGAGTTGGGAGCAGTGACTGGCTAATACCGAGGAACATTAATTCGAGTTATGGCTCATTAAGACTCGATTCGATAAAGGACGAGCGTTCTCATGTTTACTTTGATTCGACTTGCCAAAAATGTCATTGATAATTCTCAGATTTATCACTTTGTTGCTCCTAATAGAGATTTTAGCACTGATTAATGGTTTATGGGGTTCTGGAATTTTAGTGATCGTATCATTAGAAAATAAGTCATTTTTTTTATTAATATCCTAACTTTCGTAGTACTTTCTTAAATCTTCTATTTGACTAGATAATTTATTATCCACATTAAAACAACAGACGGAGAAAATAATACCATTAATACATGTTGGATTTGAGTACTTTGTTTCCTTTTAAAATATATGACAAGCCTCAAAAGATAAAACTATTTCATTTGGCGTGATATTTACATTTTTCATTTCAACGAGTTTTAATCTTTCTACATCCATCAGAGAACGGAAAAAAATATTGCATTAAATTTGTTTTGCAGAACTGCAGAGCATTTTCATTACCTTAGATTCGTTAGTATACACTGCCTGACAATTGTATTCAAATTCTTGTGCACAAAGCAGAGGCCATTCCTCGACCCTATTTTTAATTGCAAAATGTGAAATATTTTTTTTCTAATATACCTTTTGAGCCCAGTTTCTTAAAATTCTTGTTTTACTCTTCATTTTAATGTATTCTTTGTTATTGGCCTCATTGGTAACGTCTCTGCCTCGTGATCGCCAGGCGGGGGTTCATGTCCCGTTCAGACTCGTTAGTTTCTTTAGTATCAGCCACCTTACCATCCTTGTGAGCTAAATATGGGATGTTTGGTGGAGCCTATAGATCTATCTGTTGAGTCATCTGCAGCCATTGCCTGGCCCTCTCTGGTCCCAGAGGGGGCTTGGGTGCTAATCATATGATATACGGTCAGTCTCTAGGACATTGTCCTGTTTGCTAGGTCAATGTCACTGTCCCTTGCCTCTGCCATTCATGAGCGGCCTTCAAACCTTGAAGAGTAAGCTTTCTTTTGATCATATTCTGAGGAAATCCATATCAATAATTTTTTTTCCTTTACTTGACTTTCTATGATATACGACAGAACTGATATTGAATTCACCACACTTAAAAATAACTTTCAACAAAAGGGTATAAGTTGAGATGTGTAATCACCCTGACCTTCTTTTGCGCCTAGTTAAATCAAGTAAGGTTTTCCTTATTATTTGGTTATTAGTGGTCTAATATTTAAAATAATGAAGATACGATATGTAAACACACGAGCAAATACAGACGTACTCACACAGGCAAATGTGCATGTATATATATATATATATATATATATATATATATATATATATATATATATATATATATATATATATTTGTGTATATATATATATATGTATATATATGTGTGTGTGTTTATATTTATCTTCATGTACGTGTAAACACACACGCACACACACAGATATATACATATACATATATATATATATATATATATATATATATATATATATATATATATATATATATATATATATATGTATATATATATATATGTATATATATATATATGTGTGTGTGTGTGTGTGTGTGTGTTTGTGTTTTAAGTATATTTATCTATATGTACATGTAAACACACACGCACACACATAGATATATATATATATATATATATATATATATATATATATATATATATATATATATATATATATATATATATATATTTCTTGTTCACAATCTTCCTCATGTTAATCTGCATCCGTGAAAATATAAGCCAGACAACATTTTCTTGTTTCAAAAGCTTTTTTTTCTCTCAATTTAGTATCATTGTTCAAAGGTAAGAAGGGAAAAACGACATAATACTTCTTTAATTGTTAGCAGGATATTCTTTTCGAAACCAACGTTTTCTAAACGCTATGACGTAATACCACCTTTAAAGATTACGTTTTTCATTGTATCTAAGGAAAGGTTGATGATACGTTTTTAAGGCATAAAAAAAAAAACATTTTTAATTGTTATTGCAAACCTAGAAAAAATATTCGAAATCTTAAAATAGCGGTTAATGGTTGTTACTAAAATAAAATACTGGTAAAAGTAGTTGATTGTTGAAGAGGGAATGAGAACTCAAAAACATCAGAAACAATTTGTTGTGGTAATAGTTTTGAAAATCCCTCGCCGGCACTTAACCGACCCCCTAAACTCTCTCTCTCTCTCTCTCTCTCTCTCTCTCTCTCTCTCTCTCTCTCTCTCTCTCTCTCTCTCTCTCTCTCTCTCTCTCTCTCTCCGGTCAACTTTCCTGTTTTTCTGTCCCTGAATGCAATCAGAAGAAAAGAGATAATTATTGTAGGCAACATCAACTAAGAGGATTACATGCATGGACCCAAATGCAAAACTCTTATCACAAATACTATGAACAATAAATTTAACTCCCATGCTGTATATTTAGTATTAGAATAGAATGAAAAAAAAATTAAGTGGTTCTGCTGTTGAAACATTGGGTGGCATCAGTAAATACAAATTTGAATATTACGAAGACAAAAAATATTATATACGTGAGTTTCTAAATAATTATATATGCACACACGTATTGTATATATATATATATATATATATATATATATATATATATATATATATATATACTATATATATATATATATATATATATATATATATATATATATATATATATATATATATTTTCATATATATACACACACAAATGTATATGTATATACAGTATGTATGTATGCATATATATACATAGGTATATAGATTTCAAATTACGTATATATATATATATATATATATATATATATATATATATATATATATATATATATATATACTCTATATATATAATTGTGTGTATGTGTGCGTATATGTATGAGTGTGTGGAAGTCTATGCACGTAAGCTTAAAATGATGAGGATTTTAGTAATTTGAATAAAGCTACACTGACTGGCTAACAGTATCATGAAATCTTCTTTCATCCACTTTACGCTCTGTACTTTTGTAGTGTTTGGTTCTGTACCTTATGATGCAAGTCATGCAACAGCGTTTTGTTGTCGTTTACAAGTTTTCTCCCTGAAGGGTCTTGAGACTTGAAAAATTGTACATCCTTTTGTAAACAATATTCAAAAGTGCAATTCAGCTTTATGTCATCTCCTTCAATCATTCCTGTTCGGGTAACTAAGCTAACACAATTTATTTCAAAATATTACAAATTCCGTAAATTTACATCTGATATCAGCATCACTTTTATGAAGGTCACTTAGTATAGCAATCATTAAATACATTTTAATCTTTTCTGCTATTCCTGCTCGGCTATTCACCTCTGCTATAATCCTGCTACATTTTGTTACGCTTATTTATCAAATGGCAATTCAAAATAAACACCTTTTATATCAACATTCTCGGTGAAATCCTTTAGTTTCATATATTTTCATAACACTATTAAGGATAACACATTTTTACTGTCGTCATTAATACTACAATATTTGCATTCATCGGTCATTCTAAACTTCAATCTTAATATAAATTTTGCAACATTCCCCAAACATCTATCATTAAGACATCCATTATGATATTAAACATACATTAAAACTTGGATTATTTATATTCAAGACACATTCAGGCGAATCAAGTCCTTCAGACGTCTACATAACCTATCAAAATACTAGCTTTCAGGTAACAAATGACCAAATTACATTCCACCTAACTATCAAATTCTAAATCACATCAGAGACTTTTTGTTTTTTCTTTTTCTATTCATTTTGACATCTTTTGAGTATACATATCCCAACTCGCTCTGTAAGAACGTATAATGCTGATATTTCAAAACCAGCCTTTTTGTTTTTGGTCAGACATTCCTTAACGTTCCTAATAACATTAGATATTATAATGCCTGAAACACACTCAGGGTATGCCTACTCCTTGTCCCCCTGAGCATCATGGGATATATATATATATATATATATATATATATATATATATATATATATATATATATATATATATATATATTTATATATATATAAATATATATATATTTATATATATATTTATATATACGTGTGTATATGTATATATACATATATGTATGTATATATATATATATATATATATATATATATATATATATTTATGCTCATATATATACACACAAACACACACACACACACACATATATATATATATATATATATATATATATATATATTTATATATATATAAATATATATATATATATATACATATATATAAATATATATATATACATATATACATATATATATATATATATATATATATATATATATATATATATATATATATATATATATATCTACACAAATCTCTATGCATATATAGATATATCGTGAGAGTCTTGCTAACATCTTTACTTGATAGTAATTTACAAATGGAGTGTCTAATCTTTATCTGATTTACTCCAAATAATAAAACAATGATACTGAGGCTAGTAATAAGGGCGATGACGGAAAATAAGTAGTGATGAATGCAGGCTATCTTTTTCATTAGTAATAATTAAGCTTGGAAGATGTTAACTATTCATTACTATGAATTTTTGTACAGTATCGTCATATAAACAACTTTATATCATCTCTCCTCTTAATCACTTTATCTCGGATACTACAAACCGATGAGATATTATCGATATTGGTCCACATATTAATAGTGAGTCATTTTTATTTTCAATTGTCATGAAATATAATTGAGAGTATAATATCCATAAGAGCCTAAGGCATATGATATTGTTTATGATAAAAGATGATAAGCAATATAAATATTATCGACAGAATATACAATCTTCGATTTAATTTTGTACCAAAATAATATTACGATAATGATACTCTTCATATAAAAATATCCGATACGATAGATTCTTTTCACTAAAATTATCTTTCGTTGAATGTTTTTCTTAACTTGGTCCATAACAAGTCTTAGAGATTCATATATCAATTATCTCTTAATAGATAATGCTATATTAGTACAAAAACATCGGATTTTAAATACAAAGTAAACTATGCTAACCTCCTAAGACAAAATAAAAAGATTTTCAAGCAAATCTACTCCTGCAGTTCGCAGAACATTACCAATAATGGTTGCTAAAAATTAATCTTTTAAAATTGTAAAAAAAAAAAATATTTTAGATATTTGAACCCTAATTATAATTATATAAAAAAAGAAAATTCAATATTTTTAGACGTATTGCATGATGGGAAGAAACAGATGCCTTGCAATATGTTTCAGACATTAGATAAAGTGTTATAGGCTTTTCTAACTACATTCGGTCTTTTAAAGCATTTAATGGATTGAAGGGGAATTTATTTCTAGTTTACCCTAAATTTTTAATCTAAAACAGAATTTCATAACATCTC
>NC_090750.1:67092997-67095497 GCF_036898095.1 Palaemon carinicauda | reverse complement strand
TGTTTATACGTTCACGACACATAAACATACACACGAATATCACGCACAGACATTCATGAAGGTAAGCATGTGTTCTTAGAGGTTTGACATTAGAAGGGGTAATCAATCAGTAGGTGTCACCCAACTGATGTTTATTTTTTTGTTTGTGTTAATGAATATTAATTTATTTATCTAAACTTCGTTTATTTTTATGGTCACCAATGTGTATAAAGAAAAATTATTACCTGTTTCTTGTGAAAGCAAACATACAAACCCGAAACTCTAAACAAGGCCCAGTATTTGAGAAGCTATGCGTATGTTATCAATATATGATATACTTTTATAGTTTAGTCATAATTTCAACTTCTTCCCCCACATTAAGGGGTCGGTTGCCTGATTCGCCCTCTCCAATGCCTTCTATCAAAGGCCTCCTCTTCCCCCAAACCTCTTCTCTACATATCATCCTTCACTTTATCTCGCCACCTAATTCTCTGCCTCCCTTTTGATCATCTCCCCATAACAGGTTCCGCCCAATCCCTCCTCACTCCTTCCCCACCATCTATCCTCACACATGCCCACACCATCTTGGTCGTAATTTCAAAATAACCTCTTAATGTCAATGAGATATTTTTCATGTCTATTGATGTGTGAAAACATTGTTTTTTTTTTTTTTTTTTTTTTTTTTTTTTTTTTTCCTACGGTAAAACTGAGATGGAGATACCATAGCCGCATATGACGAGTAGCTGCACTGTATGGCGTCATATTTTTACCATCATTTATTGGTGTATCCCGCTCGGTTGTTAAGGTAACCAGATGCAAACTGTTAATGAGGATCTGATTCAGCTCTGCTTTAGAGGATTAACTATAGAGGCTGCTAATGAGGAAGTGATGTCATTAGCTTCGGTAATTAACGAAGTCCTATATTACAAGTTAGTTGCAGGACATTTAATGAGAAATTTCGCTGTATTTAGAATTTGAGTTCATGGAACGAAAACGAGATTTTGAAGTTGAATCATTTGGGATGTTGTAAAAACAGGGGCATTTCAAATTATGTATAAAACCTTGTTGCTATACTGAAGAAATGTAGCTCGCAAATTAATCCTCATAGGATAATTAACTAGATTAGATAAGGAATTCTTTTATAATGAAGGAATATAGGATGCTTTGATGAAAATTTTTAAAAATTAGTTGTCATTTTTAGAGCTTTGATTTAGAGAAAAGTAAAGGAATGTTATTCATCCTCTTAACAGAATATACATAACACCATATTTTATCAGCGTTAATATAAATAGGACAAACTTACACAAAGAAATATTATCTTCATGTTACCAACCTAGTGATTATTTCTAAATTTGTCCATCACCTTTTAAAGATTTTACTCACAGATATAGCTTAGTCTGGTATATCCATTATCTTCATAATGCTAATTGTTTGTAGAATTTATAATTATCATCTTACTATTTTTCTCGAACAAAATGTATTCTACCCAAAATAGCAGTGACTACCCATCCCAAAATCCCAAATTAAAAAAAAAGATAATCTGAGGTTCAAACATTTTGAATCCATTTCTTCATTACAATTCTGCCTGTCACAGTTCACACCAGGGCCAGGCCTGGTTCTTATATTCTGAAAAAAAAAAAAAAATGGATCATCATTTTTCATATTTGACATATTGGCATCTGGTTTTGCTGACAAATCTAAATGCAATGGCTTCACTGCTCTTGTCGGTAACATTACTTGTTCAATCTCTTATAATTTTTTTAACATGCTAACATTGAGTGAGGAACATCTAAATCTTTTCCTATCCACGATGGTTTTCTTTAAAGTCTATCCAAAGGTATATATTTTCTCCCCTTTAGCATTAATATTATTATTATTATTACTATCCAAGCTACAACCCTAGTTGGAAAAGCAAGATGCTATAAGCCCAAGGGCCCCAATAGGGAAAAATAGCCCAGTGAGGAAAGGAAATAAATAAAAGAAGAGAACAAATTAACAATAAATTAAACCTTTTACAATTCAAGCGAATTTCTACTATAATACTTTTTTCAGTTTAGTCATCCAGTCTTTTACATATCTATCTGGACTTTTTCATTTCGTCATTTCTAAGCTCCAGATATTCACAGTATTAACGAACGAGAAATCCAGACCATTATCACATTCATGGCCTCAAAGACTGACAATTCCTCCCGATTTTCCATTCCTCTATTTCTCCAATTCAGTTTTAATTGAACTACAGTTCAACATCTCGAGTCTATGAATATACTAAGTCATAAAGTTAACTTCCAGTTTGTCTGGTAGACAAAAGAGATTAAACTGTTGAATATGTATTTTGAAGATAAAGCGTTTCGTTTCTATGTTGTAAGTTTCTTCATTTCTATAATAAAAAAAATGGAGATTAGTATATTCCTTCTATTATTTGGAAGGCTTCTCAATTAATTGCCGTATTGAAAAATGTGTATGTCATTAACCTAATTGACTAAATTCCACTTACTAAGGAATATCTATCAAACCGAGATTT
>NC_090750.1:67080497-67090497 GCF_036898095.1 Palaemon carinicauda | reverse complement strand
TATTTTGGTACTTGTTTCATGAAAGTTGAATATAGATTTACTATGATTTAGCATATAAATGTTTTTACCTTAACCTTAACCTTTGACACAATCACTCCTTAAATACAAGAAAAGTAATTGAATTGTGCACATTTTAGCACTAGTGTCATGCAAATAGGATAAAAAATCACCACGATATAGTAAAAAGACATGCATGACCTTTTCGTTAACTTTACCTTGACCTTTACCTCAATTACTCCCACCATCTAATCAAAATGTCCTTGGATCATGGCCAATCACCCCACCAAGTTTCACGCAAATCATATAAAGATTGACCCAAATATAGCAAAAGTAATTTGTTTTACCTTTTTGTAATTTTGAGCGTGTTCAAGTTGTATATGACAAGATGAGCGTTTTGGCACTAGATTCATGAAAATCGGAAAAAAAAATATTACCACGGCATAGCAAAAAGACATTTTCTACCATTGATCTTGGCCACTGACCCAACCACTCTCAAATCGCAAGATATGCACTTGAATTATGCACATTTCAGCACTAGTTCCACACAAGTAGGATAAATAATTGGATACGGTCTTTTTTTACCTTTTTGTTACCTTGACCCTTACCTTTAACTTGATTACTCCCAAAATCTAATTAAAGTGTCCTTTGATCATGGCCAATCATCCTGCCAATTTTTCTGAGATTCTGTCGAATAGTTTTTGAGTTATGTAAATCATAAACAAACATACAAACATCAATATATAAATGCATTCCTATCAAAATATAATTTTGTGTTAAAGGTAATAAAATATGGAGAGATTTCATACTAGTAAAACTCACTATACTTTCCACAAAATGTCTGCAAGACTGCTCTATACCTACAGCTTGGAAAAACTTTACCATTATACTAATTCACAAGAAGGGAGCTATAAAAAACGTGAAAAATTATCGCCCAATAAGTTTACTCTCAAAGTATATGAGATATTTACAAAAATTATATTAGGCTGAATAGAAAGACAGGTAGACTTTAATCAATCAAAAGATCAGCCAAGGTTTAAGAGGGGATATTCAACAACTAACCATACCTATATTGTTAACGACCTAATGAAAAATATCAACAACATAAGATAAACCACTATTTATGTCATTTATAAACTAGGATAAAGTTTTTGATTCTGTCAAAACTTCAGCAGTATTGAAAGCCGTTCAAAGACAATTAATAGTTGAATCGTATGTTAGAAAACTTGAAGATATCTATACAATAAGTACAACAATCCTAAAACTACATGAAGATAGTGAGAAAATTCCAATTGAGAAAGGGGTCAGACAGAGAGACACCATCTCACCTAAATTATTCATAGCATGCCTGGAAGAAGTTTTTAAGAATTTAAAATGGGAACTGTAGGAGTTCATATCAATGGGGAATACCTTAATAAATTAAGATTTGCAGATGTCCGTTCTGTTTAGTGAATCATGGGAGGAATTGCAAAAGATTATAAAAATATTTCAACAGAGAAAACAGAAATAAAGGACTGGAAATGAATATGAGTAAAACTAAGATAACATTCTATGAAAATGCAGAGATAACCAATAAGTACTATGGATAAACCTTGGACTTTTTAATTAATATATTTACTTAGAAGAGACAGTGTTTCCCCAGCACATGAGACCGAAATTAAATGAAAGATAAGCAAGAGATGGAGAGCTTTTGGTAAATAGGATTACATTATGAAAATTGAAATGCCAATTTCTGTAAAAATAAATGTATTTAATCATATTGTGATACTAGTAATAACTTCTGCATCAAAAACTTGGAGCCTTACTAAAGCGTTAGGCAATAGACCATACGTTAGTTACAACTTAAAGAGCTATAGAAAGAATAATGATGGGAATAACACTAACAGACAGAAAACGAGCAACATGACTACAAGAGCAAACTAAGATAGAGGATATTCTAACAACATATAAGAAGAAGGAATAGAAAAACAGGACTTATAATGAGAATGACAGATAATAGATGGACATTAAGAATACAAGAATAGGTTCCTAAAGATTTCAAACGAAGTATCGGAAGGAAGCGAAGTTGATGGATTGACGAACAAGGAGAATTTGCGGGCAGTAGATTGGCAAAGACCATAAAGAGACCAAAGAGGGAAGACATGTTTGTGGCTTTTCTCCTTTAGTGGACTAGTTACGGCTCATGATTACACACACACACACACACACACACACATATATATATATATATATATATATATATATATATATATATATATATATATGTATGTATGTATGTATGTGTGTGTGTGATGTGTGTGTGTTATATGGTAGTCCAAATAAGAAAAATTAGAAGATTTTGTATGTAGAAATGATCTACAGCTTCGTCAGCCAACGGACATAATCTTAGAGCGTTTATTATGAAAAGAATAAATACACATGTTTTTACATACAAAAAAGGCTTCGAATCATAAGAAATAAAAAGATGCTATTACTACCCATCAGGCAAAAGCCACTTAACATGAGGATAAAACCAATAAAATTTGAAATTACAAATTTACAGGAAAACAAGTATTAGAAACCTTCACAAGCTCTTAAGTAAACAAAAAGAAAATAATAAAAAGACAAAAACTATTGAATAATATTGTCAAGTATTTACGGAAACTTTATACTGTGTAGAATAAAAGGATTTAATTTATAAATGCCTGGAGATAAAGTAGAATTCTTATTTTTACTTTAGAATTTAGAGTATACACACTGCTTCAATGATATTTCTCTATAAAATCGGTTTTTTTGAACAAAATTTGTGAATGTTGCCAATCAACTAGATAATTACATATATTACTATGTACACTAATGACATTACTTTTGTTATTAGTTATTATACTTATAATTCAAAATCATTCATTTATGTAATGATTTCCTAGATTGTCCAATATAAATATTTCCACATCTACATGGTATCTTATAAACTATCCCTTCATTATTGTCGTTTACGTAGTAAAGGGTATGCAGTTAATTCTGTCTAGTCTTCTCTATAATAAAACTCAACATTACACTATATTCAAGAAGTTTTATCCCATCTGTGACCAAATTGCTGAATGATCATCCCAATCTTGATGTTCAATCGCTGGAACTTTAAAAGTTCGAACTTGTATCAGATCCTAAAATATTTCAAATTTTTAATTCAATACTTCTATGGTGTACTGGTTATTCATTTCTTTATTTCCTTTCCTCGCTGGGCTATTTTTATTGTTGAATCCTTGGGGGTTGCAGGATTCTACTTTTCCAATTGGGATCGTAGATTGCATAATAATAATAATAATAATAATAATAATAATATTAAGTATATATATATATGTATATATATATGTATATTATATACAGTATATATATATATATATATATATATATATATATATATATATATATATATGATTGCGTATTCCTCCATCTCATGTATCATCTGCCATTGTTTCTTCTCCTCCTTTATCCAATTACCTCTCTTTTGGTCAATTTTTTTAGATGCCTCCTTTTACGGACCCTTTCAAATCCGTTCAAAAGTTTCAGTGGGTTTCCTTCACTATCCATAATCAGCACTATATCCTCTCTAGATATCAAGTATTCAGCAAACATTTCCAGATGCACCTTTTATTGAGCCAATTTACACTTGCATCTAATGTCCATTCTCTGACTTCAGTATCATTCCATCCAGAAAGATATTACTTAACCATAGAGACATATCCCAGCATTGTTTCACACCTAATTGAACTCGGGAAAACATCATTTACTCGCTTGCTTATTCTAATTTATGCTTGTCTTCGTCATGTGAAGATGCTATAATAATTAGGACAAAAATTTTAGGGTATGTGAAAGGACGGAGAAAGTGATTAGCGATTGCTTTGTCGTTCTAAAATATTGGAAGATAAGAAGCTGGTGAAGGTAGTTTATAGTTCAAAAGTTTTAATCCCAAGATGAAGAAAGAGATATAAAATGTGGTAAACAGATGGTAAGAAAGGTGTTGTAAAGTAATAGCAAGAAAGTCATAAAGTGTTTGTAGTATAAAGGTGAAATCCAGGTTACTGCCGTAAAATGAGCCTCCATGGGTAAATAGCTTGAACTTTGTTATATCTTTACTTAACATATAGTGGAAGAGTAAAGATTATGTACACTTTTTTTTCTTTTTTCAATATATAACAATGTCAGGATGTCAGAAGACCTCAAATCAATCAATCAATTAATCAATATATATAAGAAGCCTTGTAGTACAACTAAGTTTGTCTGTAACAAGATTAGCAATATGAATAATTTGAGAATAACTAAAAATAGCATAAATTGAGGAATGAGGATATGTGGGGGGGGGGGGGGCGTGGAGCAAATTGGTATCAGGAAGACCTCAAATCAATCAATTAATTAATCATATATATATATATATATATATATATATATATATATATATATATATATATATATATATATATAAGAAGCCTTGTAGTACAAATAAGTTGTCTGTAACAAGATTAGCAATATGAAGAATTTGACAATAACTAAAAATAGCATAAATTGAGGAATGAGGATATGGGGGGGGGCGTGTAGCAAATTGGTATCAGGAAAAGTTCCGGGGGAGGAAACCGAGGAAAAGGAAAGGGAAGCCTAAGGGGAAGTGGAAAGAAAGGAAAGGGAAATAGCCATGTTTCCTCAGCAGCCCAGCATGTAAATGAGGTTATCGTTCACAGACGTTTCTTGGCGAGTAACTCTTAGTGATACCGGCGTTGCTTTTCACAGCGACCATCTGTCTGGGAGGAAGACAACCAAAAAATGCAACAATTCCCTCACTGCTTCCATGGTAAAATAGAGGCCGAAAATTTTATTTTCCGCCCACTTCACCCAACCTCTCCAGACATTGTATAAGAGAGCCTTTTGCATTAAAATATTTGCATGTACTGCAGTAGAAACAGAGTTTGGCTAAACCATGAATGTATGATTTACTTACTTTTAGTATTAATTGGCTCTCTCTCTCTCTCTCTCTCTCTCTCTCTCTCTCTCTCTCTCTCTCTCTCTCTCTCTCTCTCTCGCAGTATATATATGTGCACATACATACATACATACACACACACACACATATATATATATATATATATATATATATATATATATATACATATATATATATATATATATATATATATATATATACATATATGTGTGTGTGTTTCTACTTAAGTACATAAATTTATATATGTCCAGAGAGAAACTATCTTCGATTTTTTGACCACCACTAAAACATTGCCTATCTGTTATAAACGTAGAGTATCATGTCCAAGTACCGCGTTTACAAGTGGCAAGGCATGGAGATGTTGGAAGCACAGAGGATGCTTCACCAATGAGAGAATGATAGAGCCAGAGACTTCAAGCTGTTGTGGAGAGTGATGCGGGTCCAGATAAGCTTGATTCAGGGATCAACGTAGTCTTCAAATCTGGAACTTCTGAGGGAGTAAGTACGCTTCGCTCCCTTTGCTGTGTTGCACAAATGAGGCCAGTTTTGAAAGCTCTGTATCTACCCCTATGCAACCTTGGTACTTTGAGCTGCATCGGAGAAAGAAGAAAAACTGTATGGAAAGAAGTGCAGACACTGTTTCATTGCAGAGAAAATACAAGAGCATCGAGAATATAATTTGTCATAAGGAAAGGTGCGGCTCCTAATGGAAATGAGTCTGAAATCAATGAAGATCACATACCAAATTTCTGAGGGAGCGATGTCGGCCTGGCTGCAAAGGGTGGACTCGGGAGTTTCATGAAAATCTGTCATCCCTTTCTGCGTGTGGATACCTTAACATGGTTAAAGGGTTTGCGCATACCATGATCTGTGTAGCTGTATGCAGGGTCACCCATACTGGTTGGTTTATTGTGAATGATCAGACGAATGCAGGGTCACCCATACTGATTGGTTTATTGTGAATGATCAGACGAATGCAGGGTCACCCATACTGATTGGTTTATTGTGAGTGATCAGACGAAAATCTTCAACCATAACCAATACGTACTGGCCAGCGTGGTGATGAAATCTATACAAACCTCATACATAAATTGATACGTCTGAGGCCTTTGTTATGAAATCGACTAAAAACGGCTGCATTTGTCGTTGATGGTGTTGTTTTGGTTTTATACCTACACACACACACACACACACACACACACACACACACACACATATATATATATATATATATATATATATATATATATATATGTGTGTGTGTGTGTGTGTGTCTGTCTGTCTGTAGTTTTTGTTTATAAGCAGCATTCATATTTTGAAAATGCTTAGACTGTAATAAATCTAGAGGTTTTTTTGTGTTTTAAACCAATAAAGATAATGTTTTTGATTGTAATTTGGAGAATATCTAATAATAGCTCATCGTTGCCACAACTGTAGGATATTCCTTGGAATTTAATTTAAATTTAGTTCCTCAATTGATATCTGTTTCTTTTGCATTTTAATCACGTTATAATTTGTAATTGAATTGTAAACAAACAATCTAATGCATTGCTATCATCTTATTAAACATTACTTACTTTTTCATCATATTGTTAGGTTTAGTGTTATGTTTTTGTAAGTTTAGGGAGATGAATACTGAGGTATTATATTTATCTTATGCTCTAGAATTTTCACTATGAAAATCGTTAACGACATCTGGTTTTCATTTATTGGTACCCGCTGAAATAAGCATATCGTTTGCACAGTCCACAAGTAATGGCCTCTTTCACTTAGGTGAAAAATCATGGATTTGTTTCTGTGAATGTTGGTTTATGCAAATATATATATATATATATATATATATATATATATATATATATATATATATATGTGTGTGTATATATATATATATATATATAAATACATATACATATATATAAATGTATATATATGTGTAATAAATTGACGTTTTGTGGAGTATTTATCGATACCTATTATATATATATATATATATATATATATATATATATATATATATATATATATATATATATATATATATGGCTCGTAAAACAACAGATAATGATTAAAATTTACGTGATAAAAACTCTTATGTCATTGCTTCATGTTATAAAATGAATGCTGGAAAATACTTCCAGTGCCTGATACAGTATGTATCATACCGTAGCGATGTGAACGTTTGCGTTTATATTATGAGAACCTACAGTAAGCAGGTTGATGATTTTGATGAAAACATTTATCATTCATCAATTTAAAGATAGCCCCACCCATCGTGAGACACGGGATCATCCCCTGGCAGCCGGAAAGATATTTAGCAGGAGTTTAGCATGATAAAAAAAGAAAAAAAAATATGGTGATTTCATTAAAATAATGTTTTTTTTTTTTTTTTTTTTTTTTTTTTTTTTTTTTTTTTTTTTTTTTTTTCAAACGGAAATATGAATAAAAGTGTTTCCTTTGAATAATGTGTAATGTGAAAGATCCTTTGCAGTTTTTTTTAATTGAATTCTCTCGTATATTTTCCTTTGACCGAATATTTTTAACTATGAAGATTTCTTTAATATCCCAAAAACACATGAATTTCCAACCAATCGTTGTCTATTGAAATATGAGATATGATTTTGGACACTCTGATACTGAGAGAAAAAGTTTCAACTTCTCTTTGAATATGACTGGAATCCATTCTTCAACCATTTCAGTAAATCAACGTTTAATATATTCACATGAAAGGTGAACGAATCTCTCTCGGTATATATTCAATTTTAATTAACCGAGTGAAGATATAATAGGAAATCAGAATTGAATTAGAGTTGAATAACCTTTAGAAAGAAACTTTGTTGAAGTGGGATAACCGGTGGAAACTATAATGAATAATGGGAGAGAAGGAATTTCACAGTGATTAATGAAAAAAAAAATCGAGGTTTCTAAATCTATGCGTATAAATTTGCATTTCATATGAAAGAGATTGTACGTTTCATCATACAAAATATGTATGTTTTTGTATTGATAGTTTTTTTCTTTAAAATATTATAACCAATTGTTACGAACAGGTGCCATCGCCAACTCAATTAATTAATTTATACTGAGTTCAATGAAGATATACAGAATTAACTCATGCTTTCAAAAACTCTTTATGAACTAGAAAAACTTGAATCAACGCACTGTTCAAAAAGACAACTGATATGACTGGCCAATAGAATATATTAAAGGTAACAAGTTTCATGATTTTTTTACCAGGTTGATAATTGTCTAAAATGTTAAACCCTAAAATCTTTCTATTATTAAAAAATCTTCAAAGAACTAACAATGGTAGATGTTATTATGCGACAGGATAAGTAACATGTATCTAGGGGAAAAATAGTCTTGTGTTTGTGTGTGGATATATTTTTAGTTTTAAGAGTGCTTTAACTTTATTCAATATGTTAGAAAATGAACAGGCCAGTAAGCTGTTCCCATGCATAACATTTGATAAGTTGTTTGTCCAGTTGTCACAATATGTTGGGTCTTCGTTGAAGTGCGTGTGTAAACGTAACATGTAAAGTTGTATGTTCAAATAAGTTTCTATGTTACTTGCTTACTTATATGAAGTAAATATCTTTAATATACTGCGAGTTTATATAATTCCGCTAACCTTTAGCAATTTTTTTTTCTCTCTTCAAGGAAGTTATACTGCATTTACGAACTCTTGCTTTAAATTCCCTTACACGTTTCCTTACTAAGATTATATATTTTGTGAATTTTTAAAAAGTTATCTTTGGACATTCCCTGCAGTCCTTTATCTATATGAGATGGAGAGTATAGATAGATTTACAATTCTAGGAAGTGTTCGATTTTTGTATTCCTCATCTAATGATTGCCTAAACTGGATAAATCCTTTGATATCATGTTCATAAGATAATGAAAAATTGATTTTTGCTAATAATCAACCATTCTTATATTCTATTCATATCATTATTTGCGTTTTGTTTTAACATTGTGCACTTCATATCTATATTTGTAAAATACATAGTGTTTGTGTACACTACCGTTCCTCTCATTTCATTAATTTGGATTAATTTATAGCATGCTATAACATCATAATGTTGTTGTTGCAAAAGTTGTTATCGTTAACACTTAACAATATCATTTTCCAATTAGGGGTACTTGCTCATTAGTACCCCATCAGAAAGGTACAAATGTGAAACAGTTTTCAGGAGCCTAGTGGTGACCCTTAGAGAGCTACCGTGGTTCTAAAATAAACTCCACTGCAGGAACAGGAGACGAATAAAAACCAGCCAGTGCTAATCCTTTGCAACTTGAATCGGCTTACACACCACAAGGGTCCTCTGTGTTTTGGCATGAATGTGTACATTATACAAATACAAAATAAGGAGTTGGGTACTGAACGGCTTTTTTGTTTCTTGCTTGTTCTAGCAGAGCTTTATTTTACAGTAATATTCCGATGTTTCGCTGAATATTCCTTAAATATGGAGAATTCTCCATCTCATCTTTCCCCTTCAAGAAGTTCTCTCTCTCTCTCTCTCTCTCTCTCTCTCTCTCTCTCTCTCTCTCTCTCTCTCTCTCTCTCTCTGTTCTATTCATTTCTTTAGGTATTATTACAGACAGGTGCGCGAGCTAGCAATAAAGTTATAACTGAGAGGCGAGATGACTGAATGCAACTAACTTTATTTCAACAGACAGTAAGTTTATATACAAGTTCCAATGGAAGGTCACAAAAATTCAAACACATCAATTCATGAAAACAAAGGCTTAAACCGGTTCTGTTGAAAGTGAGGTATAGAGCGAGATATACTGTACAATAAAAAAAGTAAATAACGCTACAGTGTACAAGTGTGTGTAAAACACGTGCAGTACACAGTAATGTCGGTCAAATATGAAAAGGTTATCTTTCATATTTCTCCGCTTAGCTCCCGAGACGAAAGATGCTGTCTGCTGTGTGGTATTTTGGTTACTTTGATACTGAGAACAACATCTCTGTTTATTACATCTTGCATGTTTTTTTTCGAAGATAAAAGATACAGTTATAAAACG
>NC_090750.1:67060497-67070497 GCF_036898095.1 Palaemon carinicauda | reverse complement strand
ATATCTAAAAAATATTATGTAATGCAATATTCGTTTACGTAATGAAAGGAAAATCGTCTACATTTTATTCCATCATTCAATTTTGATTAACGTATAAATATTTAATTTCGAAGAAACTACAGTGATATGCCGGTGTGCTCCTTATCATGCCGCCCCCCCCCCCCTCTCTCTCTCTCTCTCTCTCTCTCTCTCTCTCTCTCTCTCTCTCTCTCTCTCTCTCTCCATATATTACCCTCTAGGGAGAAGCTGAACCTCGTTCTGGAAGCGACGTAGGCGAGTAGGTTGTATTTTTTCGCTGTCTTCCCATCAGACAAATGGCTGTCCAGACCCAACGTCTCGGGGTGTCTGAAAATCTTTTAATGGGATATAGGGTCATTTGCATTTTACGCAAGAGCACCATTCATTGTATATTTAGATTTATTATGTGCATATAATCACTTTTTTCCTCATTGGATAATCCATATATTTTTTCAAATGCGAAATAAAGGTTTAGTGGGTTATTTATTTGCAATTATATGTCTTTATGAATTACAATACTTTTTTAGGCATAAAAATATTTAACGAATACGGAAATGCGCAGAATTCATCTCTATTTGTCCCACATTTTTTATATTTGTTATTATAAGTATAGATTTCGCAAATGTTTTTATTTGCGAAATAAAGGTTTAGTGGGTTATTTATTTGCAGTTAGTCGTCTTTATGAACTACATTACTTTTCTTATTATAAAAAAAATGTTTAACGAATACGGAAATGTGCAGAATTCTTCTCTATTTGTCCCACATTTGTTTATATTTGTTATTATAAGTATAGATTGTACTATTTAATAGGTAAGGTTTAGAGAGGGGAAAAACTAAATAACTCCAAATTAATCCACTGAGCGTTGAATCCAGTATTAACCCAAAATGCAAAACCACTCTTCAGTTTGATAATAAGGACTTTAAAACAGCTCTTGCTCATCCAAACTCATCCAAAAGTTTCTTGAAAACGTTCATAGTTCTTTTTAGCATACTTTTGTCTTTTATTAAACAATCTTATTGGTTTCTCAAAATATCCTATTTGTTTCTCAAAATATCCGATCAGTTTCTCAAAATATCTGATCTGTTTCTCAAAATATCTGATCTATTTCTGAAAATATCTGATCTGATTCTCAAAATATCTGATCTGTTTCTCAAAATGTCTGATACATTTCAGAAAATATCTGATCTGTTTCTCTAAAATATATAGATCATGCATTTTATT
Source organism: Palaemon carinicauda (assembly GCF_036898095.1). Lineage (NCBI taxonomy): Eukaryota > Metazoa > Arthropoda > Malacostraca > Decapoda > Palaemonidae > Palaemon > Palaemon carinicauda. Next base: position 67,069,257 of record NC_090750.1, on the reverse strand, counting down.
TTCTGTTTATATAGCTGAATAACCAATTTCATATAGCTTTTTTTTTCACTTCACATATCCAGTGATCCTTGTTCCTCTCATGTTACAGCTGAATATGGACAACAAATAGCCTTCTATCCAAATACTCCAACCCAAAACTGCTTTATATTCCACAAGATTTGCATAGCTCTTGTTTATTTTCTTTCATTTATTCAGTGTGGGTAATATCTTCTCTTCTGTTTGCCAACATTCGTTACATTCATTTACAAATATACATAAAATTTCAATGTATTTGTTGTTTTAATATTTGTCGGAGCGTTTGAGCCCCCTCTTCACACAGTTCTTTTCCGACTTAAATTTGCTTTAGCCGCCTAAATCTTAACTAAACGTTCTCTGTTTGTTTTTATCTGAAAAGTCACTTTCCTAACACATTTATTGACAGCAGCCAACGCCATATTATCAAGAAACTCCAGCCATATCATTACTATATTATCTATCGAAACCCTTCATTGCAATAGCTACATATATATTGTAAAATCAAGGGAAGTTACAAAATATGTCTCAGGTTTTTTTTCACTTCAAATATGCAATATATCTTATATCAACTTTTTGACATGAACTTCTACTATTTATAAACACAATTTTACTCAGTTAACCATTTTCCTCTTATTTGTGACCATTAAAAAAAAAAATCGTCATATGCTAGCGGAAATTTTCTAATGTTCTTCATGTAATGTATATTATTTATATTAAATCTTTATTTGTTAATGACTTTTCCGATAATCTGTTATATTTCATCTCTGTTGGTACTCTTCCCAGAAACGGTCATGTTAGCAAGCAATCTAATTTGATTTATTGCGTTGAAATATAGTAATGAATTACTAATGTAATTAACGACCTTACCTGTCACACAGTATAATTAGTGTTAGCCAACGTATAGACTCCATCTAACGCCTATTTTCCTTCAGTTCTTTTTCCTTATCCTTTCCCATGTGTTCTTATTCGGGTCTCTTTCTCATCCCATAGAAAAAAAGTAAATCACTCCCGCTTCCTCCCACTAAAAGTCGATAACGACCCAAGCCACTCACAGTCCGGAAATACCTTCACTGATATATTGTCTAAACAAAAATATCATAAGACCGTTTCACTTCCTTACTATCCTCCGTTTCTAGATATTTTTTTTTTTTCGAGGTTTTTACATAAAAATATCAATTTTGTTCCAGGTCATATGAAAGACTTATCGAAGTCTCAAGAGCTCTTGGGGTTCAAAACATTCCGACAACAACTCTCTCTCTCTCTCTCTCTCTCTCTCTCCTCTCTCTCTCTCTCTCTCTCTCTCTCTCTCTCTCTCTCTCTCTCTCTCTCGCTTACCCTCGGGTCATGATATAATAATTTTTTTTCCTCACCAGAACTTCTCTGGCTAAGATGAGGCTTCCATCATCTAACCTTTCTTCAGTACGAGGTGTTATGCCCAGTTATGAAATTTCGCCTTTTTCAACCCCATTCACATTTTCTTAACAGCTTAAACTTCATGGCAAAAATAATTTCTTGCATTGGCTGTTACGTTCATTTTCCCTAAAGTAATTTGAGATTCGAAATTTGATTTCATATGGACAAGATATTATGCTATTTTGTTGTGAAAAGCAAAAATATAAATATTTCATTAATCAGATACGGATATGAAATACCTATCAACTATTGTCATCTCTAAATTAACACAACAATCCTCGTTTTTCATAATAACTATCAGCATAGAAGCAGTAACAGCTGAACACTGAACTCTTATAGATAAAAGGAAAATGCACCTTTTGAAAATTTGCTGAAGATAAATGGAAAGGCAAAGAAAAACAACGGACCAAAAAGGAAAAAAAAACGAAAAAAAAACGCACAAAGGCTGCCGTATTCCTGATAACCAAACACGCACGCATGTTACAATATTTACTTCAAACGTAAACCGATCCAGTTGTATTTTTTCAAGCAATAACAAATGGAAGTCGTAACTATAAACTTTTATTCAGGCAGTAGCTGAAAAAAAAAATCTAAAATTGTAGCAGAACACTTCCTTGATGAAGCTATAAACTTCGTATAAGTAGTGAAAGCAAATGTAAAAACATGATACTAAATCTTAAAACTATGTGACCTGAGGATTACAGAATTCTATAAAATAGATGGGTGAAAAGGTGTGTTGGCCGATGTGGTAACGCTCCTGACTGGTGAACGCCAGATTGAGGTTCGATTCCCGCTTAAACTCGTTAGTTTCTTTGGTCGCTGCAATCTAACCATCCTTGAGAGATAAAAGTGGGGTGGTTTGCGAAAGGCTATTGATCTATCTGTTGAGTCATCAGCAGCTATTGCCTGGCCCTCCTTGGTCCTAGCTTGGGTGGAGAGGGGGCATGGGCGCTGATAATTTTTTGTATATGGTCAGTCTCTGGAGCATTGTCCTGCTTGATAGGGCAATGTCACTGTCCCTTGCCCCTACCATTCATGAGCGGCATTTAAACCTTTAAGGGTGTTATAAATTCGCCTGAGAGAGAGAGAGAGAGAGAGAGAGAGAGAGAGAGAGAGAGAGAGAGAGAGAGAGAGAGAGAGAGAGAGAGAGAGGTTGACGGGTGGGTGGTTGTTGACAGAGAGGAGGCAAGAGCAGGAACATTTAGTCATTTTCAGGAGAGAGCAAGAGAGAAAAGGGAATATGTGCTCCAAACAGAACAGCAATATTCCAGCAGGAGGGTAATAACGGCACTATGAGAATATAACAGATTTCTTTATTTTTAAGGAATAATTACCTAATGGGAAAATTAAAAAGAATTATGATATGTTTAGAAGAGTTATTTATTAACCTATGTGATTTATTTTAAAACTGGATTGAATTAATTATAAATGTACAGAAATTATAGAAAGTAAAGGATGAATAGAATTTAAGAGGAACTATGAAGCCACTTGTATCTCGCATTTCATGGACATTAAATTCCATTAACATATTTGATTTACATTCAAATAACCTTACAAGGTCCCCATTATTAGGTAAAGTAAAAGCAACCCCAGATTAAATACAGCCACCTTATTTCTTCTGGGCAAAAGAAATACATTGGCTAAGTTTGTTAATAAATATCCAGGAAAGGGTTGGTAAGACCTCCTCGAATCTCTATTCATTTTCAAGCTGTTGGGGAGAATATAATATTGTTTTAACATTTATTTCTGTTAATTCAAACATTTGTATATTTTCATGCAGATATGTGTTGGCTTTGAAAGTAAAGAAAGGGGAAATAGATAGATGCAGTAGATTGGTAGATAGATAGATAGACATATAGATAGATCTTGAAGGATGTGATCCCATATGATAATTACCATGTAACTATTTATTTCGACCCATTATACGCTATATAACGTTTTGATCCAGAGAGAGAGAGAGAGAGAGAGAGAGAGAGAGGAGAGAGGAGAGGAGAGAGAGAGAGAGAGAGAGAGAGAGAGTGTGGAGTGTTAGAAATAGTCTCTCGAAGGGAGGATGATTAAGTATGTCTATAGAACTTGAAATCTTTAGGATAAATGTTTAATAATAGTATTATTTACATTTATTATTAATATCATTAAGATATTGTTATGTAATTGCTCAGGAATAGCAATACCAATAAGGGAAATGAATTAAGATTTTTAATGAGTTTACGACTACGAATACAGATCTAATGTGTTGTATGCCTCAGAAAAAGAAAAAAAAAACAATCTGTCGTGATATAGGAAATCTAGAAGGTTCTAGAACGACTAGAATAATGCATACATGGAGGTTAAAAAGGAAGTGACGTCATTTAAGTAGTGTGTAGATTCTTAAATTGTTATATCTTAATAAATAAGGGTTACTTTTTCAAAATGTGTTTATTAAGTGAATAGAGAGAGATTTTTTAGTAACCTCTTATGGGATTATGTAAAAACACAATACTAAATCTTAAAACTATGTGACCTGAGGATTACAGAATTCCATAAAATAGATGGGTGAAAAGGTGTGTTGGCCGATGTGGTAACGCTCCTGACTGGTGAACGCCAGATTGGAGTTTGATTCCCGATCAAATTCGTTAGTTTCTTTGGTCGCTGCAATCTAACCATCCCTGAGAGCTAAATGTGGGGTGGTTTGCGAAAGGCTATTGATCTATCTGTTGAGTCATCAGCAGCCATTGCCTGGCCCTCCTTGGTCCTAGCTTGGGTGGAGAGGGAGCTTGGGCCCTGATCATTTGCGTATATGGTCAGTCTCTGGGGCATTGTCCTGCTTGATAGGGCAATGTCACTGTCCCTTGCCCCTGCCACTCATGATCGCTATTTAAACCTTTAAGGGTGTTACAAATTCGCCTGAGAGAGAGAGAGAGAGAGAGAGAGAGAGGAGAGAGAGAGAGAGGAGAGAGAGAGAGAGAGAGAGAGAGAGAGAGAGAGAGAGAGGTTGACGTGTGGGAGATTGTTGACAGAGGAGGCAAGAGCAGGAACATTTAGTCATTTTCAGGAGAGAGCAAGAGAGAAAAGGGAATATGTGCTCCAAACAGAACAGCAATATTCCAGCAGGAGGGTAATAACGGCACTATGAGAATATAACAGATTTCTTTATTTTTAAGGAATAATTACATAATGGGAAAATTAAAAAGAATTATGATATGTTTAGAAGAGTTATTTATTCATCTATGTGATTTATTTTAAAACTGGATTGAATTCATTATAAATGTATAGAAATTATAGAAAGTAAGGGATAAATAGAATTTAAGAGGAACTATGTGCCACTTGTATCTCACATTTCATGGACATTAAATTTCATTAACATATTTGATTTACATTCAAATAACCTTACAAGGTCCACATTATTAGGTGAAGTAAAAGCAACCCCAGATTAAATACAGCCACCTTATTTCTTCTGGGCAAAAGAAATACATTGGCTAAGTTTGTTAATAAATATCCAGGAAAGGGTTGGTAAGACCTCCTCGAATCTCTATTCATTTTCAAGCTGTTGGGGAGAATATAATATTGTTTTAACATTTATTCCTGTTAATTCAAACATTTGTATATTTTCATGCAGATGTGTGTTGGCTTTCAAAGTAAAGAAAGGGGAAATAGATAGATAAAGTAGATTGATAGATAGATTGGTAGATAGACATATAGATAGATCTTGAAGGATGTGATCCCATATGATAATTACCATGTAACTACTTATTTCGACCCATTATACGCTATATAACGTTTTGATCCACAGAGAGAGAGAGAGAGAGAGAGAGAGAGAGAGAGAGAGAGAGAGAGAGAGAGAGAGAGAGAGAGAGAGAGAGAGAGGGGTGTTAGAAATAGTCTCTCGAAGGGAGGATTATTAAGTATGTCTAGAGAACTTGAAATCATTAGGAGGAATGAGTAATGATAATAGTATTTACATTTATTATTAATATCATCAAGATATTGTTATATAATTGCTCAGGAATAGCAATACCAATAAGGGAAATGAATTAAGATTTTTAATGAGTTTACGACGACGAATACAGATCTAATGTGTTGTATGCCTCAGAAAAAGAAAAAAAAATCTGTTGTGATATAGGAAATCTTGAAGGTTCTAGAACGACTAGAATAATGCATAAATGGAGGTTAAAAAGGAAGTGACGTCATTTAAGTTGTGTGTAGATTCTGAAATAGTTATATCCTAATAAGTAAAGGTTACTTTTTCAAAGTGTGTTTATTAAGTGAATATAGATTTTTTTTGTGCCATCTTATGGGATTATGTAAAGGTAGGGTTCTTTAATTTCAACAATCCTTACGAGAGGATTTTGGGAATGAGGTTTCGAGATATATATACCCAAGGGGATTATATATCGGGCGAGTATTCAATCGCATATATGACATGTCTGTTTTGACGTTGTTACTTTTTATAGAATGATTTATTGTTAATTTGTTCTCTTCATTTATTTATTTCCTTATTTCCTTTCCTCACTGGGCTATTTTTCCCTATTAGAGCCCCTGGGCTTATAGCATATTGCTTTTCTAACTAAGGTTGTAGCTTGAATAGTAATAATAATAATAATAAAAAGCGCAGGTACGTAATTAGATCCAAAGTTAAGTTTAACCTTCGGCTACTGATACCTCTGTTCTCTCGTACTGTCTAGTCCTAATGTGATGCTGTCTTATATCTCTGATTTCAATCATTAACGTGATTCCGTTTGAATCACTCAAGTGTTAAGATAACTGTCTATTCCTTGCATATTACTGTGTTTAAATTGCATTTTGTATTCCTTACTTGCAGCTTTTCAATAAGATACGGAAACATTTATAACCTGTAATTGTTCTTTCCCCAACCCCTCGTCAAAATGTCAATTCCAATCCGATTGCATTTTGACATTTCCATAGCATACCATTATTGCATTATTTTTGCTGCAATCAATAGAATTTTATTAAAAGCAATCTTGAAAAATATGTACTTCAGAATCCTGAGATAAATATATCGTTTTTTTTTTTTTTTTTTTTTTTTTTTTTTTTTTTTTTTTCTCTATTTACAGTTGTTTTATCATTGTATGGATTAGAGAAATGTCTATAAACTCTGGTAATTCAAAACACAGATCCAATTCTTATTTTTTGCACTCTAAATTTTCAGTAGATTCCTGTTTTATAATATTTATTTTTACGATTCGTTCAGTAGAAATGTATTATTAACAACCATTCAGGTACCTTGATTATACTTCAAGATACCCTTGTCTTGTTCCTGATCTTTGTGTAAAAAAAAAAAGCACCAGGGAACATGTGTAGTGACTGATCCTGTTACTTGCAAAATAAGTTCCGTAGAGGCCTTTGGGGTTGATCTACTATAACACTAGAATTCATTTCATAAGCCAATATCCACTACATTAAATGAATGTGTTTTTTTTTTTTTTTTTTTTTTTTTTTTTTTTTTTTTTTTTTTTTTTTTTTTTTTTTTTTACTCTCTTCCTATGCAAAGGGGAGTACATCCACTCCAAAGCAGGTACGGACCTCTGAGAAAGAATCATGGAACTTCCTAGTATCATGCTCCCATTCATTAATATCGAGGGTTCTATAGAAACTCAATAAAACTTGTCTCTAATTGAAATATAGGGAAAGATTCAGCTCTTTCGAAAGGGACATTTATTGTTGAATAGATTAATACTGTTCGAACACACCTTTTTTGTCATAAGAATATACTATATGAAATTGATTTTAATCCTTAATGTGGCTTTTTACAAGTTCCTTTAATTTATATAACTTATTTTCAGACAACTAATACTATAATTCCTTCACTCGTGCAGTACCAACAGGACAAATGGAATTATAAAAGTGAAAGACGTAAGACAAATGGTATTTCTCCAGAAAGCGTTAAAGGTTTACGATTTTCTATAAATTCCAAAAGGGAGCAATGCTTCTGAATGTATATACCAATAAACGGACGTGAAAAAAAGAACAGAAGCCATCCCTTTTCTCAAGGGATGCACACCCTCTCATGACCTCTCTCGTGTTTGTGGGAAAGTTGGATTTGCTTTCCAGGGTTTTTGAAGTGATTGGTACGCAAAAATCTGATTGGCAGTTTACTTTGAGAGATTAATAGACCATGTATGTATGTATAAATGTATGTGTATATATATATATATATATATATATATTTGTATGTGGGTATATATAAATTTATGTTCGCGTGCCTATATATATATATATATATATATATATATATATATATATATATATATATATATATATATATATATATATACATATATACATATATATACAGTATATATATATATATATATATATATATATATATATATATATATATATATAATTTATATATATATATATATATATATATACAGAACCTCAGAAAGACAAATAAAATGTATAAATGTGTACTTATGCCTAAATAATACATTAGATTTATGTTAAAGATAGAAAAATATTGAAGATATTTTGTATGAAAAAATAGGAAAACTCTGTATCAGAAAAGTCGGTCTCAGAAAACTGGGTCTCTTGATTACCCATAGAGCTCGCGAAACTGAGCTGTAATATAGGCACGCGGATATAAATTTATATATACTTACATATATATATATATATATATATATATATATATATATATATATATATATGTATATATATATATATACATGTAGACATATAAATATATATATATATATATATATATATATATATATATATATATATATATATATATATATATATATATATATATATATATATATATATTTAAATTCCTATGTGCGTTCATATATAACACATTTTGAGCAGTTACAGACGTCTCTTCCTGATCAGGTTTGAGTATGAACTGATTTATGAAAGCTTCGTGGTCAGTAGATACATGCCGATCTTGTTAGGGGGAGCGGTCTCTATTGGGTGTATAAGCCGCTAGGGTGAAGGCAGTAGACAAGCTGGTTGGTCTTGGCATGCTCCAGAAATGGCCCAGAATTATCCTTTGATAAAGAGGAACAAGAACATTATCATTGGGCAAATGGCCAGGCTTTTGCGGAATATTTTACCATTTTAACTCTGAAGAAAGGTGAGAACGATTGTTTTTTCGAGGATGGATTGTCCTTTGATAAAGAGGTACAACACAATTATAATTTTTCAAAGGCTGAACTTTCATCGAATAACCTACGATAACTCTAATGAAAAGTGAGATTTTTTCAAGATGGATTACCCTTTGATAAAGGGGTAAAAAAACTTTATCATTTGGCAAATCACTATACTCTTACGGATTACTCTTTGATTTCAACTCTAAGGGAACGTGAGAAAATGGACAACTTTCTTGAG
>NC_090750.1:67047997-67055497 GCF_036898095.1 Palaemon carinicauda | reverse complement strand
TGAATAAAAATGTAAATAAAAGAATAGATAGATGGGGAAAAATATGCAATTTCCTTCATATTCGCTTTTAGAATGATTTCATCGAGAATAATATAACCAAATATCGGGAATTATCGAGGGTGAAATTTTATTGGGTGGTTTTATTGTACACACACACACACACACACATATATATATATATATATATATATATATATATATATATATATATTTTATACATATATATATTATATATATGTGTGTATATATATATATATATATATATATATATATATATATATATATATATATATATATATATGGACTATAAAAACTTTTGATTCTGTTAAAACTTCAGCAGACAAGGAATAGACAGGGAATAGATGAGTCTTATATTGGAACACTTGAATATATCTGTACAGGAAGTACATCAATTCCAATTGAGACAGGTGTTACAGAGTGAGACCCCCATCTTTCCTAAATTATTCACAGCATGCCAAAAGAAATTTTTAAGGAAATAGGAAAACATACAAATTAATATTAATGGAGACTATCTGAACTACATGAGGTTTGCAGATGACAGTTCTATTCAGTGAATCATGAGACAAATTGCAAATGAAAATAGAAGAGTCGAGTAGAGAAAGCAGAAATGTAGGACTAAAAATGCATATCAGTAAAACTATGATAACGTTCAATGAAAATACACAGAGATAATAAATAAGTGATATGGAAGAACCTGTAGAGATCGTTAATGAATATACATGTCAGGTGTTAGAGATCTCACTTAAAGGATTTTGAAATCTACAGGGCATTATAAAATATTCAGAATGTTTAAAATGTCAAACCCTGAATATTTCATAATTTCTCCTTAAGGCTATCGCTTTAACAGTCGGCTATATTTTTGGTCTGCAGCTGAATTAAACCATTTCATATCTTTATTTGCGTATATATAGATATAAGCGGTTTACTTAGCCCATTGAGTTGTCGACTAGCGCTTCTCTACTAAAGACAGTAGTCAAAGGTATTTTGTTTCAAAGAAGAATTGAGGGAAGGAGTTAGATCTAATGTTTTACATACTTATTTCACGATAGATAGAAGTAAGGTACCATGGATAATGCGATATTAAAAATTTACTAACCAGTTACAACGAATTCTTTAAAAGGCTATTATGGAATAAGGATATTTTGTTGGTAAAATATCAAGAATACTCTCTTTACTCTTCCCTTTTAATTAGAGAATGCTTAAACAAAGTCACTTGGCTTCAAATTGGTATTATTGTTTCCGTCTTGAAACCTTGTGTCTGGCAAGAGGGCTCTCGAACTCAGAAAAAACTTTTCCCCAAGTTTAACTTTTAAATTATCTTTGTACTCTATTTCAATTTCTTTTTTTTTTTAATTCAGACTTCTGTCTTGCTGTCCAAACACTGAGTAATGGTTTCATTACTTTTATTTATTATTGTTGCTATTATAATGATTATTATTGTTACTACTTATTTGTAAATTGCATGAATATTTCCACATTCGTTAATATTCACTGCTTAAAATGAATGGGAGAAGGGATCACGGTTGAGAATATTGGATGACCAAGCCATCCAAAAGATGATTTTGACATTTTTGACCTAACTATCTCAATGGTTGGGTCATCGGAATCCAGGGGGTCAAATCATTGGTGTAGGACTACCGGCTTATGGCCGGAAACCTATCATAAAGGGAAGATAATTCGATATTTGAATGTCATCAATCCTAACATCCGGGTTCAACTTACACCTGTGCCTCTATATCTGTTTTGGTGCTACCCCACGGGCAGGATATGGAGTGGACTCGTGGACCATCTGAGAAGTATGCTCTTAATGTGGCAATGGTGAATAAAATTTGTTCTGGTTACAAAGTATAAAGGAAATTAGTTGTCCTAACTACATGTAAGCAGATTTCAGTGTCTTGTTTCTTAATTTCGGTTGTTATGAAAGCTGTGGCCAATGAGATCTCCGTATGGGGTAAAACGTATTCGATGTTTGAAGAGGTATTTGCTAAGTGGTCACTTTTTAGTGCACGCTAGCCCAAGCAAGTCGAATTTATTATTATTATTATTATTATTATTATTATTATTATTATTATTATTATTAATATTATTATTATTATTATTTCATATCTAAATGCAAGAGTGAGGTTTCGCTACTCAAATTTGATTCACTCTGCATTATTGCCTTGGGCACACAGGTTTCCATATTTTTTTCAAAACTTAGAAGATTTTGTTTTTTTTTATCTATGGTATTTCTTGGGCGGCGGAGGAGGCTTATATTAATTTCAATAGGTTTAACGCTCATTTTATTTTTATATGCAATGTTATATGAACACTGCTGTGTTTGTAGAAGGTATTGGAATATACAATGTAATATTTATACTGCTTTGTATAGGTATGATTTATTGGAAAATATACATGGCGTTAAGCTGCACGGTGTGCTGTAATGTAATTTCATGTTTATGAATGTAGATCCTGCGTAGTGATGTGTGGACTATATACTTTCCGACGTATGGCACTTCCTTCGTTTCCTCTAGCAAACGAACAAACAAATCACTATTAGTATATGGATCTTTTCTGGAATGACCCCCCCCCCCAATTCCGCTAGATGTGCTGACTCTCCCCTGCCTCCCTCACCCCTGGCACTGTTTCTGACTTTTGCTGCTCCGAGTGACAAAAAATTCCTTTGACGACCTAGGCACAAAAAGGACCTCTCCTCCAATAATCATTCCTCCTATTGTTCCATCTTCCCTAGGTTACCAAAGGACTGAGAATATTGGAGGTGTAATGAAAATAATAACGTTTTATAATGTAATGGACTTTCTTAGAATATGAATTATGACGCTCCCTACACCTTTCTAATACCTTTTTAGGGAATTCAGGAAATGAAATTAAAAGTCTCAAAAAATCACGGAAACTTTGGAAGCTTTCATTACTGTTGTGAAGTCTTGTAAAGCAAAAATCGTATTCACAAATGTAAAAAATGGTAAAGCATCATAGATTCTGAATTTGACTTTGTTCCCAAAGTCTGTGACCTTTATGATGATGATATGTAAGATAATTCAAGGATCATACCCGAGCCTATGTGGCATGTCGCTTCATACATAGAGGAGTGTAATAGCATCATCAAGAGATCCGAATCGGGAGAATAGAATTGGTATAATTTCACAAGGTAAGCTGAAACATCATGGTTGAGGTTTGGTAGTTAAGGCAATGAAACAAAAGCAGTACTACCTAATCATTTTGAAACCTCTTCCTCTGTCATAATTGAAAAGTTATCTCCTTACCAAAATTTTAATTAGGCGAAAGGAATCATCTATTATATGGATCTTTATAAGTTCTCAGAAAAAAAAATAGAATTAAGGTATCCTAATATCTAAAAAGTAAGGACACTGAAATGGAAAACAGTGGTATTTTTCTCATCATTTCTATCAGACTATAGAAATTAGACACTTAGAATTATCATTATAAAATATTATCTACGACCCATGCAGTGCTATGAGTGTTATGATTATGACCATGTCAGTATCAAATTAGTAATGGGAGAAGATATTTTAACTGTTCAGAGTTCCATAACCTCTATGCAGAATGTAAGGCGGACAATTTTATTTTCATTGTAAGGGAGCTCATTCACCAAACTCGAACCAATTTTTTTAATACAAGCTGGAACAAGTAATAAATAAAAATGCTAATGATAAGGATATCATCATTGGTTCAGCTTGGTAAAACTTTTAGGCAAAAGTTCAACTTATGCAAGTGTGGTATCAATCCACCGGATTCGATAAATAATTCAAGAACTACTCAATCTTTTGTTGGTGCCAAGTCTCAAAACCCGAATCTCCTGATCTTTATCATCAAGTTCTTCAAAATCCAACCATTTGGAGAATCTTATTCCCCCACCCTCACCAGGTACATACTGTATATGAAGTAAGCTAATTTGAAATCTTCCTCTCCCACTGTCGCCGTTACTACTAGATCATCATTTGAAGTCACTCAACCAAATAGGTTGGTAGAAAGAGCAAATTGCTCAACTACCAAAAATAGTCAAATCAAACGTGAAACCCTGATACATGTAAAGAGCAGGCTTAACATACTAGCCACTTATAATACCTTCAGAGATGGTCCTTGTAAAGTAGAGATGGTTGATCAGAAATCTGAGAGAAAAAATCGGTACTTGAAAACGGTGCAAAAGAAAAAAAAAAGTCTGAGTGAGCTTAGTAGAGATTTTTTTTTTTTCATTTATCATAAACAAGGATTCGATGGCTGATATAAGAAATCTTAACTGTTGCAGAAACAGAAGCAATGCCTCGACTCCTAGCTTCTAAATCTGAACTTGGCCGAATGAATAACCAAGCTATCAAACATGTAGTTAAGATGGAGGTTCATAAGAACCTGTATGATGATGGTCAAGAAGCTCATGGAAATCCAATCAATTATGTACCATTCAAAGTAATGGCTCATAAGAAATAATTCTCCGGCTATTGAAATCACTGGTAAAGCAGCGGTCTTACATGAAACAACAACAGAGAATAAAGCAATCAACAAAAGATCGCTCATGAAGGGTAGAGATAATGGACAGTGACAATGCCTTAGCAGGACAATGCACTAGAAACTAACCATATCAGCGGCAAACCCTCTTTCCACGCAAGCTAGGACCAGAGATGGCCAGGCATTAGTTGTTGATGACTCAGCACGTAGACCTATAGGGTTCCTGTTGACCTTTGCTCACAAGGATGGTAAGGTTGTAGGCACTACAAGAAACTATCGAGCTTGAGTGGGTTTCGAACCCAAGTCCAGCAGATTTTCAGGCATGAACATTTCCAATAGGTACCATAACCCTATATGCAAGATGGGTCACTAGTTCATGATATACAGCTAATCTCAAATATCATCAGGAGAAATACTAAAAGCATAAACAGTGTTGATGATCTGGATGCCCACTTTCGATCCATCAGAAGAAGAGAAGAATCAATTGCATTGAATTTTGACTCCATGAAAGATATCTATTACAATAAAAGATTTGCTGAAGAGGAGCTGGAATTTGCATTATCAAATTGTAGTTTAACGGCCCCTGGTAAAGATAGTATAAATTTTGATATGATAAGAAATCTAGAATTTTATAATCATCTTTAGATGAAACATCTATTTTCAAATGCATGAAAAAAGGCAATAGTAATACCAATAGGTAAGCCAGGAAAAGATTCTAGTATTACAGACCAATTTCACTGACCAGCTGTGTTTGCAAATTACTGGAAAAAAATAGTAAATTATAGGCTGAATTGGTGCTTACGTCGTAATAACTGCTTATCAGCTTCACAATTTGGCTCGCAAACGGAGCGATCCTCCTTGGACTCTTTCACATTAAGAAAATTATATACATAGAAGTTTTGAACGAAACCAAACAAAGAGCCATATTTTTTTTTTTTACATTCAGAAGGCAAACGATAGTAAATGTAGGCATTTATTACTAAAATCCTTATATCATAATGGTTTTCAAGAACGGCTTTCTATGTCTGATAGAAATTTTAATAGTGGAAGAACATTCCAAACTCGTACAGAGAATGTTTATTCCGAATCTTACTACCTTGACTGTGGGGTGCTTCAGGGTACTGTTTTAACTGGGACTCTCTTTGCCTTGGCGATTAGTTACATAGTTGCTCAAATGGTACGAGGAGTGCTAAGTAGCCTTTACGTGAACGACTTTGCAATATACTACTCATCAAACAATGTTCGTCACCTTCAAACAATTCTGAATAAATCCATTAAAAAAATAAAAGTTTGGATTGAGTCTGTTGGTTTCAGACTTTCAGCAGAAAAAAAAAACTCAGGTAAAAAGTTTTATGAAAATAGAAAATGGAAGTAAATTTGTGAAATGAATCACACATTGGGTGATTCTTAAATCAAATTCTAAGATAAGATTAAATTTGGGACTCATTCAATACTCACGCCCAGTTGGAAAGCACGTATATCCCAAAATTAGATTTAAATGTAATAATACTCTAAAGTCTAAACCTACTGATGAAATTGTCAAATGATTTATAAATCATTAGTCTTATCGAATGGAGATTATGGTAACCCAATATATGGATCAGGATCCGAAAATACTTTGAAGTGTTTAAGATACAATGCACACTCGAGGTCTAAAATTTAGTAGTGGGACCTTTAGATCTTCTCCAAATATCTCTGTATAATGTGAAAGGAGTTGGGGGGGGACTGCCTTTATCCTTACATCTAGAGTAACAACGCGAAGTAGTTTGGAGATTTTATCCACCAATTCTTCCACAAAGAAAATTTTTCAACTACAAGGATATATTCATAAACAATCATTAACCACCATTCTCAAATAAGAGCAAATACTGTAAGCTATTACAATCTACAAACATCAGAATGATCCTTATTCAACCATCTCTCTTTCCCGCCACCTTGGATCGATCGTAAAAAGAAAACAAAAACATGCACTCATCTTTTTCTTATTTATCAAACCAATTTTAGCTTAACTTCGAGTCATATTGAACAACTTGCCTTGGAATATTTGAGGGACAAGACCTCATTATTCTATTTATATTGATGGCTCTAATATTCAATTGGTGCTGGCTGTGCTGCATTATCCTAAGACAAAATGAGTCGGCTCTAATTGCCCGGTGAAGCATCAGTATTTACATCTGAAATATCATTGATTTTATTAGCAATTAACATTATTAAAACAATTGAAGATAGGCTTCATCATAATATTGTCATCTATACTTATTCAAGAGTACCATAGAAACCCTGAAAGGATACATGCATGGAAATCAAGCTGGTTTTACAAATCAAAGAACTCCTTAGCAAATTCTATTCCCAAAAGGTAAATATTGAAATATGTTGGATTCCTGCTCATGCTGGAGTTGGGAATGAAACGGCAAATGCTCCTGCTAAATCAGCAATAGATTTGGGCAACAAAATGATTTTATTTAAACTTTAAAGATTATAATAAATATTATCATGAAGCTTTCCATAGTATCTAAATGGGTAAGGATGTGGAATAATGAATCGAAAATAATAAAAAAAAAAAAAAATGATTTTATTCAACCCGTTAAAGATTATATTAAATATCATCATGAAGCTTTTCATAGTAACCAGATACCTAACGATGTGGAATAATGAATCGGAAAATAATAAAAAAAAGAACAATAATTTCTTCATGGGAATCGTCATGTCAGAAAGATAAGAGGACGGAAGTAATTTTAGCAAGATTGCGTATTGCTTAAACAAAGTTGACCCATGACATTTCAATGTTCACACCTAACGAAACACTCTCCAAATACAGTTAGTGTGACACTGTTTTAACCATCCAACATTTATTTTATGAATATTCTGTTTTTAGAACACATAGCGATTTATATTTTGGTCAGTAAACTTTACATGACATTTTATCTGATTTTTGAGTAATTTTGTAACTCTAAGATTTTAATGTTTTCTGGAAAAAAAATTGATAGATAAACTGTAAATATCTATTTTAATTTC
>NC_090750.1:67030497-67037997 GCF_036898095.1 Palaemon carinicauda | reverse complement strand
ATGTCATATATAAACTATTAACAACGTCAAAAACAAATATGTCATATATAAACTATAAAAAGACTCATGTCCGCCTGGTCAACAAAAAAGCATTTGTGGTTGATATGGAACAAGAGCCCGTGAAATCGAGGAACCCGATAAGACTGATCTGTGAAAGATGCAATATGTTATCTGCACTGAGTTTTAACCAAAGTCAATTTCAAATATATGTAATTTAGTTAATCTGAGATATATGCAATGGAAACAGGAGAAGTAGATTTTAAAAACCCTACATGTGGTGCATATGAATTTATGATTACCGGTATGAATATAAAATGTACGAGTTGATATTTCATAATGTCAAATGTTGTCATTATTGTGAAAAACTTACAATACTTCCGTTATTATGAAAAAGTAAAAGCTTATGATTATGTTATTTTTTCAATGCCATAAATATAGAGTTTGTAAATCATATATATATCAACAATTTTTCTACTTTATTTGAAAAACTGAGCCAAATATTAAAGAATATATTTTAATCATTGCTTTCGGGAAGCGATTGAGTAAAATAATTCACATTGAAAATGTAAAAAATATCCAGATCTATGTAAATTGAAATGCAGGTTATTATTTAGCGGTATGATTATGTGTCCCACTTTGTCATAATCATTCTGGAATAATTTACGATGAATATGAAAATGTGTTAATGTAAATTTTGTTGCCAGCTGACAATCACTTAGTATTTAAACAATTCTACTCAATATTAAACATCTATCTGCTCATCACTGAGAGCAAATTGCAGTATTACTAATGTATCGTTAGTTCTTGAATGACATTGTTGATAGTCTGCCTTCGTGAAATAAACACACTTCTTTATGTATTGATGTAATTGTCAAAGATATAAAAATAAACTCACATTTTTCTGGGGTATGTTGATTGAAGGCTCATTCTTATATAATATATATATATATATATATATATATATATATATATATATATATATATATATATATATATATATATATATGACTGGTTGAAGACGCACGACCAGGTTACTCTAATAACAATTAATCTCCCTACATCATAAAGTAGTTAGTGGAGTATATGGTGATATATACAATATATCTAGAATTTATTATAGACAGTATTCACAGTCTTACCTGGACGAAGATTACAATGGACTATTTGGAACTTTAATGATTTCATGAAGAATTTCATTGGTCAGCAGTGAATTGAGTGTTCTGTCAAATACTTTTTCTAATGAAATCTTTAAACGTATTGATGGATGAAATTTTGATTTTGATCGTGGCGTGTGCACTAGAATCTTTACCAACTGTATACATGCTAAGATTCTGATTTTTCCATTTCAACAGGAAAGCAGAAGCAATGCAATATCAATTTATCTCAGTATATCAACTAATGCAAAAGTCATTAATAATGTTCTGGTGATATTAATGTAATTCAATAGCCTGAATGTGTTTTGGTCTACAAATGTAGAGAGAGAGAGAGAGAGAGAGAGAGAGAGAGAGAGAGAGAGAGAGAGAGAGAGAGAGAGAGAGAGAGAGATTTATCAAAAGCTAATGATTTAGCATCAAAGTTAGCCTACTACTCAAACGCTGTCATATATCCAATAAACAAATCAATCAATCAGCGCAGGTTAATAATCAGCAAATGAAAAGGGAAAGGGGAAAAATTTCACAGCAGCAATTTCGAAAATGACTTTAAAAATTGCATGCATTCGTTATCGCGGAGGAAAAAAATATTTTTGGGCTCAACACGAAGTGTTCCTTAATCTCTTTCCTCGTCGGCGCCACTAATATTTCTATGCATAAAAGCCCCGGCTCAACACGTGCCTAGCTCTTGCTTTGTTTCCAATATAACTTTTAATTATTCATAGACAGATCTTTTGAATGTGCAGAATTATTTTTTATAATTGGTTAAATGATCGATTGAAAATTAAGACTTGTTTTATTTTTACATCATAAAAATCCTTAGTTTCCATTTATTTACATAAAAAATCCCTAGTTTTCATGTTTCTGTTTCGTAGATAACGAGTAAAGTATGTTCATATTTGGTTATTTGTTCTTTGTAATCATCTTATTAGGCAAATAAGATGTACTGTACATTGGAATTTGTCACGTCGTTTACGTATCATAATTGACCTAGATAGCAAATTCATAGAAAATAAATCTGTGTTATACAACATACCATAGTAATTTTTTTTTACATTATAAGAAAACAATGAAATAAGATAACACTGGAATAAAAAAAGAAAAAAATTGCGGCAAAGTCATAACGCTGACTACTGCAAAACCTGTGTCCCGTTTCATAACTACGGCCAGCGTCAAAGGCCAATGCGGGAAATAATCTCGACCAAAGCAATCATTAATCACTACAAGGGAATATATCGGAAGCCTTTGATCTGCGATATCAATTGAGCTTGATGACCGGATTATACTTGATGGTTTCAAACCTTTCCATTCTTTTATGATGAAGGGCAACATCAAAGCTACTACATGCGGTAGATGAATTACCTGAGAAGCAATATCCAACTGCTTAGTAAGGGATGCGAACAATTTTTTTTTTATTTTAATCCCTGTGTGTGTCATGGATTCTCTATTACAGCCTTTCTTAGACTGGGGTGTGGTTCCTCTCCCTATAGGGCTATTCTTTTTATAAGCTTTATTGCTATGCAGAGTCATCGTTTTTAAAGGGTTCTTTCCATCAGCATCTGTCCTGTGCCATTTCCTTCCACATTCCTTTTCCATTCAATGAAATGTATATGAAAATCAATAAGATGCAGATTTTTTAAACTTAATCACATTGCATATGATATAGTTGTAACTACTGGCTGCTTAATATCAGTATATTTCATAGAAAATATTGGAAAAATTGCATAGAACAATGTATTTTCTCTAATGCAATTTTTCTTCTTGGTTATAAGTCTTTTTCTCCGTCGAGTTCCATCTACCTCCACATCCATCACTTTTACTACGTGGTGCTCTTCTCTCTTCATCAGGTGGCCATACAATCTTAACCTTTCCTCTTACACATTTGTTTATGCTTTTGTAACCTATACTGTACACATAATATTCATTTTTTACCCTGTCTATTCTAGTTACTTTCCACATCCACCTAAGCATCCTCAGCTGTTACGTCTAACTTTATTCCCTCTATTTTCTTTAGTTGTGCGGCTTCCATTCGATATATCATTGACGATCTGACAACTACATTGTGCACTCTAAACTATAATCATATGTTTTTTTTTTTTTTTTTTTTTTTTTTTTTTTTTTTTTTTTTTTTTTTTTTTTTTTTATCACATCTGACACCAAACACCTTCCTCCAGTTGTTCCAGCCGAACTGAATTCGGTTGTTAATTTCCTTCTCCATGTTCCTTGCATTGCCCATAACTGAACGAAGGTACTTGAATCCATGAATCCTTTTGATGTTTTCTCTATCTAATTTGAATGTGATTTTCTGACTGCCATCCAATTTGGTTGTCATATATTCCTTCTTTTTCTCTGCTTTCCTCTTGGTAAGGGTAGAAGAAACTCTTTAGCTATGGTAAGCAGCTCTTTTAGGAGGACACTCCAAAATCAAACCATTTTTCTCTAGTCTTGGATAGTGCTATAGCCACTCTACTGTGGTCTTCCACTGTCTTGGGCTAGAGTTCTCTTGCTTGAGGGTACACTCGGACGCACTATTCTATCTTATTTCTCTTCCTCTTGTTTTTTGAAAGCTTTTATAGTTTATATAAGACATATTTATTTTATTATTGGTACTGCTGTTAAAATATTTTATTTTTCCTTGTTTCCTTTCCTCACTGGGCTATTTTCCCTGTTGGAGCCCCTGGGCTTATAGCATCCTGCTTTTCCAACTAGGGTTGTAGCTTAGCAATTAATAATAATAATAATAATAATAATAATAATAATATACCTAACCCTCTACTCCCCAAAGCACATCTCTATCTTTCAAGCCTTATTTCCAGTTCATCCTAGTTCTTACCTAACAACACTATTTCATCTACATAGAACAGACAATATGGTGGCTTCTCCTTGACATCCTCCCTCAACACATCTAAGACAATAATAACGAGAAGTGGGCTCATAGAAGATGTCAGATGTACCCCAACCCCAACATGAAAATATTCTGTCCTTCCAACTGTAGACCTAACGTTAATCTTTACAATTATATGCAGCTCCCTGATTGCTTTGAAATACTTATCTGTCACTCCTCTCTCCCTGAGACATCTCCATATTGGTGTGGTACTCCGTCATATGCCTTTTCAATGTCTATAGAGGCCATATGCCAGGTTTTTAGTTTCTCAGTACATTTCCTTAATTTGTGTCAGAGAGAAAATACCATTTACAGTACAGAGATCCTCCATGATTCGTAGTTGCTGTCTACTGAACACAGCTTTAACAACACTAAATGTCCCCTTTCTCTTTGAATATTGGAATTAACATACTGTTTCCCTATTTTTCATGTATAGTTTCACTTTTCATAATCTTTTTGATTATCAACCACAACATGTTAGTAGCACACGACTATGGCTGGGGATAGCTGATCCATTGTCAATCACCAGGCGGACATCATCAGTTGAGGAATAATGGGGTCACTCCCTGGAGAGGGAATGTAGTAGAACGGAATGACAGACACCAGTATCGACCATAAACTGTACATTAGATCCTGAATTATATAAAAGGCACAGATTAGTTAATGGATAAGCCCTTTTTACAGGGGATGGCCTACTTACACGTTTTTTTACCATTGAGATCCAGTAGTATATTTCTAAGTAGCAACCATGAATCTCGGATGGTGGTAGCACAATCGAAGGCGAGGAATGTCATCCATGAGCTGCTAAGGCCGTTTGTCGAGGCATAAGAGTGGAACAGCACAAGTAGGTGGTGGGTGGCTTTGTCACTGCCCAGGCATGTTACAAGGTGGGCCTCAATGTCCTACAGCTTTTACCTCAGTTTCAGTCGGCGTTGTATGGCTGCCCCCTTTGTCAGAAGTGAAGATGTTGATGGAGCTCTTAACAGTGCGGATGTGGCTGCCCATTAGACGTCATCTTTGGTCAACCGGTCCTACATGGGCAAGGTGTTGACATCAAGAAGGAAAGCTCACATAATTTCCGGTAGGCATTATAACCAAATGGCAGAAAATATATTCACTTCATGAAGAGAACCATTTGTAGCAAGCTGAGGGCAAGCAATACTAAACATTTCTCTGAGAGCCATCGACACCTTTTGATCCCCCAACACCTGGTTACAAGGGTGGCTAAGAAAGGTGAGTGCTATTCTATGAGGTATGATTATTTAAAGGGCATCATACTGTAAGGTGATGACCCTTTGCTTGCAGAGCCATAGATTTTCTGAGAAGATATCGTCGGGAATTGCAGCAAGGACATAATATCTTTTGCTACTTGAGCGAGTCACGCCCTTGATGTGGAACTGAACCTTGAAGCACTGAAACCTGGTAAACGCATCTATGCTGGTGAAGGACGGGGTTGTCACTGTGATAGAATGGACAGATTAGTCAGGGTCAGTGATGAGGATCGTCAGAGGATACAGCAGACAAAGTGGTGTTCAAGGCACTCCATAGGGGCCACAAATGTGAAGGGAGTGGAGAGAGCATTAATACGAAGACAGCTCCCATACAACTAACTTTATCTAAAGATAACACAAGTATTCATGGGCTCTAATGGGGTCACATAAGGTTGATAATAGCATGTATATGTTCAACGGTTGACATTGGTATGAAAATAGACAATGTTAATTGAGTTGATGCCCTTTTGGTGGCGGTTGTAGTGTAGTGTAGTAGAAACCGTAGATAGGGCATATTTCTTCACTTGTTTTTGCATTGCTTGGTGCACATGCATTATAGAATCATCACATTTCCGTATTTTCGAATATCTTACCAAAACTCTCACCCAATATTTCTTCACCAACCCTCAGTATTATTTCCATCGTTCTGTTATGCCATTCCTGTACATCTGTAATTTCATGTGCTTATTTCTTTTAAAACCCTTGCTTTAAATTGCCAACATAGTTCAATCTCTTTCAACTTGAACCATTTAATCCTTTATGACCCCTCTTCCATGTTTGTTTAATTTCCATAACCAAGTCCATCACTACTAAACAATATTGTGCACTCATAAAGTATCCTGGTATGACCTGACAATCTCTTACTCCTTTACATCTCGCCTCCTATGCACCAAGTAATCTATCTGGCTAGACCCTCCGCCACCTCTATATATATCTAGCAGTTATTGTCTCTTGGTGGTAAAAGTGTTCACTAGAGCCATGTCACAAGAAATAACAAAATTAACAATTCTCTTATCCTCTGCATTTCTTTTATTATATCCATAACCCCATTCATAAAGATGATCACATGGTTATTCTGGCCTACGTGCCCATTAAGATTTCCTGAAACAATGCATCCTTCATCTGTTGGCACTTTTTCCATTTCCTCCTCTATGTTTAAAAAAAAACTGTTAGCATAATCTATGTACTTTGAAAGTATGATTAGGTAATTATAATTTTCCTCAACTTATATTTTTTTTTATTGTTAAATAGCTATTTACTAGAGACTATGTCTTATTATCTGCCATACAAATTTTTTAAACAATAACATATGGTCTAATCGTTTGACTTTATTAATCAATAAAAAGAATGTTATCAGTAACCTACCTTAACACTGTAGTTTTAGTTATCGTGGAGAACTTCAGTGCCAAGTGTCTGGTGGTATGGATCATCACAGAAAGTCACTGATGAATTCGGACAATATCTGGCTAATACTATCATATATGTAAAATTCTCATACAAATTATAATGTTAGAAATGTATCCATGATATTATCAATGAAATTTGATTTAACCCTCTGCTTATTCCATAAAACACTAAAATAGTCTTATACATAATGGTGCTCTTACAAACATTATATGGAGAAGGAAAACCCAACTGAGGTACCAGAGGCTTTTTAAAAATCACAGGCATAGGCTGCCAACATTCTTTTGTAATTAAAATGAAATAAGGACTCGCATTCATCTTTAATAGAAAAATATTTCATCTTTGGGTGTAACATCGTTCCTCCTAGTGTAGGAAATAAATAATGCAAAGCTGGCCTCATTTAGTGGTCGTTGAAAGCCAAACTATCTTTGATTATACTCCGACTGATATTCATCGTTTTAAAGGAAATCTCACTAAATCTGTTTTTCTTATAAAAAAAAAAAACGCTATCAGTTACCAAATAGTCAAAACATATGCGGATAGAGATGACCCGGAAGACCTTAGCAGTTTTTAAAAAAAGTTTACTTTATAATTATAGTACGATCTTGCAAACACACCTTAGCATGGTTTGAATAATATTGGTATCATATATGAGGAACATGAGCCCGAAAATATCATGAAAATTTTTGTTTTTGTAGAGATGTGTAGACTTCCCTTAGTGATAAGCGGAGACATTGCCAATTGCAGGTAGCATCCTCAACCTAAAATTGCCAGTCAAAATAGTCTGCAA
>NC_090750.1:67017997-67025497 GCF_036898095.1 Palaemon carinicauda | reverse complement strand
CACCTTCCCCAGAAAGTATGCCTACCCGGACTAAATGTGTACCTCTAGCTATTCACGTCTGTTTTAAAGATCATAACGGACCATAATTTCTATAAAAAGAAAGTTTTTAGCATTTGAATTTTTTATGCACGTAAACGCTCTAATTCATGAATCAAAGGTTTAGAGCTGTACTCAAAAACATTGGCAAGTATGTACATTTCCTTTTAAGAAATCTGATGGTAATTAGATTCGTCACATATAGTTGTATGCGTATAGCAAATGATAATAATAAATATGCTACTACTACTACTACTACTACTACTACTACTACTACTACTGATAATAATAATAATAATAATAATAATAATAATAATAATAATAATAATTAGAAGTCAGGCCTAGTCGTATGCAACATAGATATAAAAACTAGAAAGGTAATGAAGATGTACCAAGCACTGGTAAAATTCTTGGTATGGACTGACAAACTGATAGAAATTATACGTTATACTTTTGCCTAAGCATTTATAATGTAAAGTTGATAACATTACCAGAACTCTAATATAAAAGGATGATATCTCTCTCTCTCTCTCTCTCTCTCTCTCTCTCTCTCTCTCTCTCTCTCTCTCTCTCTCTCTCTCTCTCTCTCTCTCTCAATGACCGTCACAACATGTTGCATTAAAATTAAAACATTGGCAGGCTCTACAGTATATACTGTGAAGAAGACTACGTCAACATTGAAAGTAGAGCTCTTGGGTAGTATCAGTGAAGATGAATGGCTAAATAGTGCATGGGGAGAAAACTTGATAGAACGGGATGAAGACCCAGAAGTGAAAAAAAAGGCGACTACAAGAGGGGCAAAGAAAATCAATGCATGGACAATTCTTGAGGTATATCGAAGAATTGGTCAGTAATGACATATGGCAGTGACTGTAGAGAGAACTTATAAAGGAAACTGGAGGGATGATAATGGCACAACAAAATCAGGCTTGAAGAACAAATTATATTCAACGAGCAATAGACGGAACTAACATCTAGTCGAAGTGCAGAAAATATATGGCAAACGAAGAAGCCATTAACCACATCGCCAGTGAATGTTCAGCATTTTCTCAGAGTCAATATAGGAAAATTTATAGTGGCTAAAGCTCTCCATTAGAGTCTCTGTAGAGAATGTTAAAGACATTGTAGAAACAAATGATACAACGTCTAATTCAAGTTGTGGTTCAAATTGATCAGGTTATGTAACTCTGGGACGACAGTATAAGAATAAACAGGGTGTTACAAACATATAGACAAGGAAAAAATATTCACTCATACATGTCAACATGATACTCAAAAGTGGAAGATGAGGGGAGACAGAAAAATGAAAAAGACCAAAACTTGCGAACTGAATTAAGAAGACTATGGAATATGCTTGTGAACATAGTACCAATAATCACAGGAGCACTAGGGACCATACCTAAGTCATTGAAAAGGAATTTTGAGAAAATACGATCCGA
This sequence comes from Palaemon carinicauda, assembly GCF_036898095.1. NCBI lineage: Eukaryota > Metazoa > Arthropoda > Malacostraca > Decapoda > Palaemonidae > Palaemon > Palaemon carinicauda. The sequence goes on along the minus strand of NC_090750.1, from coordinate 67,024,022 downwards.
TGTAGCCCCAGGACTTGTGCAAAAGAGCGTGCAACTTGAAACAGCATATTATAGTGAAGAAAGTGATGTACTCCTAAGGAAACTGGATGCAACCCGGAACCCCACCTAGTAATCTATTAGTAGTGGAGACTGTGATTAACAAAATGATAATAATGATAATAATAATAATAATAATAATAATAATAATAATAATAATAATAATAATAATAATAATCCTTTGACGAAGCCGAGCTAAAACCATGAATTCGGTTGCTATAAATGCTTGAATTCTTCCGTTTCTGGTTCAGCCTATCCCCTTCACAACTCCTCATTAACATTTAAGAATACTGAAAATGATACCATTAGCGGTAATGTTTTACGCTCTGAAACAGACGGAAGAAATTGTGCAAAAACTCACACAGCTGAACATTTGCGTTTTTGGTTTCCCAAGTATTATGTTACACTATTTTTTTTTTTCAACGGTAGGAAAAAAAAATCGCATGTATACATTTAGGAGGTAAGTAGTATCACTTTCAATAATAATAATAATAATAATAATAATAATAATAATAATAATAATATGCATTTTCATTTGCATATATGTCAGATAATGTACGATTATTCACTTGAATTGGAAATGAGACTATTTTCAATATATACCAATATGCAGACAAAAAATATTTATCTATTTCTTCCCCCACCGGTATCCCTACATTAAGGGGTCGGTTGCCTGATGGGCCCTTTCCAATACCTATCAAAGGCATCCTCTTCCACCAAACCTCTTCTCTTCATATCATTTTCCATCTTTCACATTTATAGTATACTACTATTCTCAACTATGATTATATCTCTTGCCTGGTTTTAATCACACCAAACTCTGTATTATTTGAAAAATAAAAGAAATACAAAAGTTTTTCGTAAACTTGAAAGGCTGAAATGGGCGTAGTCTGAAAGGTAACGTCTGAATAGATGAAGCAAAGCGATGCATTAATGTGTTTGACATTTTTACTCAATGCCGCGTGGCACAGAATTCCAATGTTATTGTTTATTACCATAACTAATTGCTTTCTGAATGGAGCTCGTTTTTACTATTCTCTAAAATATTCAAAGCCACTCCTCTCTCTCTCTCTCTCTCTCTCTCTCTCTCTCTCTCTCTCTCTCTCTCTCTCTCTCTCTCTCTCTCTTGTGATTGTCAGCTCAGGTCCAGTAGATTGATTGGTTATAAATAACGAACATAATGAAAAGGCAAAAGAAAAAGTTTTACATAGGTCGTATGTCATCACAGCTCAAACTGAAGGTAAAGCAATGGCATTTCATGTCTCCAAGTCCAATACTTATTTATGGTCTTGGATCCTTTGATGACATAGTTCTTTTGTTTCAGAGAGAATAACTCGGTAAATACTTTCAAATTCATTGTTGCCTGACACATGATATTGCCATTTACTGTTGGGTTCGTATTTTGCGTCGTAATTTCTATAACAAGTAGTTATTGTTGTTATTTATATTTTTGTTTCTCTCATTTTGACAATTATTTTTTACAGTCAACGCTAATGGTGTAATGCACTCACCATATTTTTTAGATTTTGTAGAATAAATTTCTGATTTTTCTCATCCTTGAATTTAGAGACTCATCTGCATTAAATCTTAATTGGCAAATTAGTCACTTCAAGAAATAGATATAATTATATGTCAGTTTCCTGTAAATAGATCGTATAAAATGCATTCACTTTTATTTAAATATTTAACATAATATTCATTAAGCCTCTTTTTCAGAGTTTTTCTAGGATTTTCATTATCATTCTTATTGAAATTACTGATTAATATCCAGCGCTTGTTGTAAAAGCAAAATACTACTACTACTATTATTATTATTATTATTATTATTATTATTATTATTATTATTATTACTATTATTATTATTATTATTATTATTATTATTATTATTATCTAAACTACAACCATGGTTGGAAAAGCATGATGCAATAAATCCAAAGGCTCCAACTAGGAAAATATCCCAGTGAGGAGATGAAATGAGGAAACAGAATAGTGTGCCTGAGTGTACCCTCAAGCAAGAGAACTACAATCTAAGAAAGTGGAAGACCATGTTACAGAGGCTACGACACAACTCTAGGCTAGGGTACAATGGTTTGATTTTGGAGTGCCCTTCACCTTGAAGAGCTGCTTACCATGGCAAAAGAGTCTTTTCCACCCTTACTAAGTGGAAAGTAGCGACTGTACAATTACAGTACAGTGGTTAGGCCCTAGAGTGAAGAAGTTCTTTTCTGTTGTCTTAACGTTTCAGGCGTATAAGGAAAGAGGAGAATGTGTAAAGAATAGGTCAGACTATTTAGTGTATACAGTATGTAGACAAGTGAAAATGAGCCTTAACTAGGGAGGGATCTTATGTAGACAAGTGAAAATGAGCCTTAACTAGGGAGGGATCTCTTTTTTTTTGGGGGGGGGGGGGTGAGATTGCCTGGCCCTTACGGCCGGACACGGGTTCCTGCACACTTATAGTATTATCTGGCCAGTCAAAACACCCAATAACTCTCTAGCGATAGTATCTTAGCGGGTTGCTGGTGCCATGGCTACCCTACTATTTGGAAAAGTGCGACAATGAGGAAAGCACCCCAATAGGTATAAAACTGAATAGTAAATAGCAAACCACAAAAAGAGAAAGAAAAAAAAGGAAAAAAAAAGGTTCCGCTCATTCAACTACAGTATATCAATAGGATGAGTTTTCCACTATTTGGTCACGATATTAGAATTGGTTGCCTGAGTACTTTTAAACCTTAATATTTAATTGTTAACTACACACAATCTCACTTCGGTAAATTCGAGATATACTTGCTAATACCAAAGGGTCTAAGTTTCTCCGATAAATTCTAAATGATGGCAAATTCATATACTCTACATATCGTTCAATATAATAGATAGGCCATGAGGTAAGTTAGATTTCTTGTACCTGTATTTCAGAGCCAAAATATTATGGTAGGTTACTATATATTCATAAGAATTTGCCAAATGAGTATTCCTTAAAGGTGTTATTATGCTACAAGAATGTCTTCCAATCTTGAACCTGTTTACCAATTCATTAGCTTTTTGGAGTTTGAAGAATGGTCAGGAATTTGAAGATTTTGTGTCAACTTCTTGAACAATTTTTCAATTAAATACGTGCTACATATTACTGATGCACTCATTTATTTATAAATGCAAATCTTTTCCAATACTCGACCATCGTTTAGTTAAATGCATTGATTTTATTCATACACAAGCAATCAATCTAACGCAGTTGATTGAATTATCAGAGAATTCATCTAATCAATTTAAGTGGTAGATTCCTTTTTCTTGTAATAGCAACTATATCCCACGTTGGCTATATCTATATCGGAGTCTATTATGCATGACTTAGCTTTATATATTTATCTACTGAATTATTGGTGTGCTTCATACGGTATATATATATATATATATATATATATATATATATATATATATATATATATATATATATATATATATGATAATTTTTTTGCACATTTGGTCCGATAATATATATGACTTATTTGAATATATATATATATATATATATATATATATATATATATATATATATATATATATATATATATTTCTATACTAGTATTCATCGGACACTTCATACCTATCTCAGTTGTTACGGCAATATTTGATGTTCACAAACGTACTGCCATTTAACATTAAGTCTCTAGTTTCTTAAGGATTTCAGTTCTCCCTCCGTAACAATCATATCTTAATAACAATCATTCCATTTCTCAGGGTAATCCTAATTTTAGTCCGAGGTAATTTTTGTGTAATTTAGTCATTCTCGAAGTATGAATCCCTCTGTCAGTTCCTATGTTACTATGTAAAGGGCCTATTTATAACTGATTGATGTAGCTACCTCATTTATAAGATGTATGTTTTTTATTCTTTTCTCCTTTTTTTGATATAAAAAAATCCTTGTTTTTATTATCTATTAGTAACATCTACATTCATTTCTCCTATCAAGAGAGTTTGAAATTCCATTTAAATGATTTTCATCGATGGCTAGAGCTTCTTTATGTATAAGTCATATAGTTTTTTCACTTTTGTTTCTTTGCCTTTGTGATTTTTTTTTTCATTATCTATAGGTAACATCCGTTTTCATTACTCATATCAAGAGGGCTTGAAATTCAATTTAAATATGTTTCATCTATATTTTATCATCTACTGCAATAGCTCCTCTATGTACATCAAAGTCTAGACTCTTTTCCCTCATGTATTATACGCCAGTCTTCTTTCAAATAATATCTTGCAATCTGGAAGAATCATTTTTTCCAATATATTGCAATGACTCGTAATGAAAAGTATTTATGCTTGTAAATTAACTTCCCCTCATTACTATTACAGATATTTTTAGGATAAAGAAAGGGGAATTCTTTCAATGTTTATCTATTGAGAAGTCTTCTTCATTTTTCTAAGATTCCTTTAAGATATCTTCTTTAATATCTATCAACGCATTTTTCCATAAACAAATGGTAATTCTCGAGCTGTTTTTATCCTATTACTTGGAATGATGTAATATACAAGACTTGGTTTCAAGGGAAAATTATACGTAGCATATATGTGAAAATGGTTCTGATATACATTAGAATGATACTTATTGACCAATTATTAAAAAAAAAAGACATGCGCATCTTATTTTACCTTACCCTAAAAAGATATGAAGATTTTATTGTTCTCTTTGAAAATATTACCTGAAAAAAAAAATAGTCGTTATATATCATTTTCTAAGAATCCAAATAAAATTACTCAAAAAAACACACATGACTCTAGATGTAATGAACATTTTTCAATCCTAAAACTTCATTACAAACCTTATTAGGACTATAGTCCTGACTTACTCTCCCCGCTGTTTTTACAATAATCAGTAAATTACGTTTGCTGAATTTCAATAACACAATAAAAATTCAAGAGATTTCTTCCCGGTCCCATGTTAAGGAATACAAATTATCTGCTATTTTTTTGGATGATTAGCTCTGGAATGTTCGTTTTATTTTTTTTTTTTTAAATATTAAAATATAAATTTGTTTTAAATCGAAATATTCTACGATATAGCTGGTCTGGATATAGTATTTTTTTTATTATGATATAGGCAAATAGAGATAAATATACTTTACACGAAAGGTGTAGAAACTTGGAGGAGATAATATAAATTTCATCAAATATAAGAACTGTATTAAAAAACTCATAAATCAATATATAAATATGATATATATATATATATATATATATATATATATATATATATATATATATGTGTGTGTGTGTGTGTGTGTGTATATATATATATATATATATATATATATATATATATATTTATATATATATATGTATGTATGTATGTATGTATGTATGTATGTATATGAACTCATAGGCATTTATCATATAGTTTATAAACCAGTTATTACATATTCTAGAGGCGAATATTTTAACATAGGTTTACAGTATATTTGCCAAGGTTTCACTGGCAAGGTAAGACCCAGAAAGGGAGATTAATTTTTCATCTTCCAGCAAATGTAGAAAATATAACAAAAATTTCGAAACTGCCAAGTGGTCCCATTTCACCAGTTACTTGGGATATAGAGAATAATTTTACTCAACTATTTCATCATTTCCTTGGATTTATTTGGTATAAATTCCCCTTATTCAAGATAAACTTTAGACCTTTTATTTCATTCTAAATACTTTTAACTAATGTGGCCTATAGCTGGCAAAGTCATATAAATTATTTTTTACCACCTTGCAACACACAACACATTCACACAGACACACACACAGTCACACACACACTCACACACAAACAAAAAGAACTTTAGGAATATATATTTTTTACTCATTTAGCTGCTCTTGCTTCTTGAATAATTCAAGAAAATAAAAACTATGCTTGCTATGTTATCTTTTCCCTTGAATTCTGAATCCGAATTCCATTTCTTTATGAATAGTTGTTTACCATAAAAGTTCTCGCATGCTTTCGCACATTTGC
>NC_090750.1:67005497-67010497 GCF_036898095.1 Palaemon carinicauda | reverse complement strand
ATCATTGCATGGTGGAACATTATAATTCCTTTTCAAGTGGGATTTTGTACTCACATTATGAATATATCAACCGAATTCTATACAACATAATTTGTGCTTCAGTTGATGCTGATGGTATTGAACTATTTAGTCATTAATACCCATTAAATATAATTTATATTTTTCCTGTGATTATATTCTCTTTATATTGTGCTATTTCCATTCTTTTTATTATCCTTCATAAATTGCTGGTTTCTAATTAAAAATATAGTTTGCTGATGGAATCTTTAACAGACTCATATTGAATTGAATTTCTGGTTTGAAATCTCTATCACCGAAAAAAAGCAAGGTAGAAATATTCACATTACTAACCAAACTTAAAAATCAATTTGTGCCAAAAACATCATTGTCGCTTCTAATTGATTTTAGATCTAAGTTTAGTTTGTAATGCAACCTATGACATAAGTTTATTTACAAGAGAATGAGCTATCAAATAAAGAAGAAAGGAGTTATTTGAAGTTTCAATCTCTTTCCAGTAAATAATAAAGAAATAATGATAAATAATGTGTTATGATATAGCTTTTGAAAAGTATATTTGCAATATATGCACTTGTGAATGATATAGCTAGATTATCAACGTAGAGATAGATGGGACATATTTTAAGAAGGGAGGATGAGTTAGTCCAGGATGCACCTGAATGGAAGCCGCTGGGCAGGAGAGCACATGGTAGACCAATAGAAACGTGGCTGATGACAATGGTCAGGGAGGTTGGATCTGAGAATTGGTTTCAACTCAGAGAGATGACACAGGAAAGAGACATATGACGTGAATTCATTGAGACCCTTTGCATCCCATTGGTGCCATAGGATTAAATAATTGAAGAATTAGAGAAGTAGGTAATGATATTTTCCCCCATGTGCTCGGTAAAGTTGTATTTGTGAGCCAAAGCATTTTGTTTGGAAATTTAGATAAGCTTGCTGCTTAAACGTATTTTCTTACATAATTGTCAGTTCAATCTTAATCAGCATTCCGATATTTCAAGCGAAAAGAAGATTTAAAGCCTATCACACAAGCACTAGGTGGTCTAAAACATTAAAATCTTTCTAAAATCAACCAATCAATGAAAGTTCTTTACTAATAGAGCCTATCACACAAGCACTAGGTGGTCTGAAACATTAAAATCTTTCTAAAATCAACCAATCAATGAAAGTTCTTCTTAGTAATAAATAAATCAATAATCAATAAACATATAACTTATGATGGGGTACATTGCGCTAGTTTAACATGTAGGTCAAATAGATCAAAAGAATTTCTCTTATCCGGTCTAGCGGAATCTTTATGTGTACCTTATGTGGCTGTCAAATGAAGTTTTGAGCTTACAAGTTCGTGTTTGTATAACAACAAATTTTGAAATTTAACGTTCTGATATTACAATCGCTTATTGACCGTGTCACCTAATTGATACTACTGGCCATAATAATTGATCACAACAGTATATCTGTTGTTTAGTCTTGGGTAGTGCCAGAGCCTCTGTACCATGGTCTTCCACTGTCTTGAGGTAGAGTTCTCTTGCTTGTGGGTAAACTCGGACACACTGTTCTATCTTATTTCTCGTCTTCTGTTTTTTCTTAAGTTTTTATAGTTTGCGTATGAAAGATTTACTTTAATATTGTTACTGTTCTTGAAATATGTTTATTTTAATTGTTCATTAATTTTCTTTTAATTCTATTTATTTACTAGTTTCCTTTCCTCACTGAGCAGTTTTTACCTTTTGAAGCCCTTACAAAAATAGTATTTGACAAAAATGGAGTAACTTCCTCGTCAACATGTAAACGTTGCAAGAAAAAAATAAGAAAAAAGAACCAATAATAACGCATTTATTATGTATCCAATGCATCGGAAAGGTTTTTGAAGCGAGGCAAACCAACTGAGAAGTTTGCCTTGTAGACCGATTGCATGAAACGTTAGGAGAGAATTTTCTCTGATGAAGAGGACACATTATTCTTGAATGATTATTGTTGCATGTACAGTACGATAAATGTTAACAGGAAAACAATCAAGAAGGATAAGAACAACAATCTTTGAAACGAAAAATTTAAAATTTGGCATTTCCTGTTAAGCGCAATCTTTGAAACGAAAAATTTAAAATTTGACATTTTATGTTAACAACAATCTTTGAAACGAAAAATTTTAAATTTTGCATTTCATGTTAACAACAATCTTTAAAGCGAAAAATTTAAAATTTTACATTTCATGTTAACAACAATCTTTGAAAGGAAAAATTTTAAATTTAGCATTCCATGTTAGCAACCATCCTTGAAACGAAAAATTTAAAATTTGGCATTTCCTGTTAAGCGTAATCTTTGAAACGAAAAATTTAAAATTTGACATTTTATGTTAACAACAATCTTTGAAACGAAAAATTTAAAATTTTGCATTTCATGTTAACAACAATCTTTAAAGCGAAAAATTTAAAATTTTACATTTCATGTTAACATCAATCTTTGAAAGGAAAAATTTTAGATTTAGCATTCCATGTTAACAACCATCCTTGAAACGAAAAATTTAAAATTTGGCATTTCATGTTAACAACAATCTTTGAAACGAAAAATTTTAAATTTTAAATTTCATGTTAACAAAAATCTTTGAAAGGAAAAATTTAAAATTTGACATTTTATGTTAACAACAATCTTTGAAACGAAAAATTTAAAATTTGGCATTTTATGTTAACAACAATCTTTGAAAAGAAAAATTTAAAATTTGGTATTTAATGTTATCATCGTCCATGTACACGTGGATTAAATGTTGCTATTGATTTTACTTGTTCTTTTGTAGTTATTGACTGAATGGAAGTGCTACCTACGGTAGTAGACAGGGGTATTTCTAAAGGTTAGCTTTTAAATACCAGTGCTGGAAAGTTCATTTACTTCCTCTCTTCTTCTTTTGGTTTTATACAAATGTATGCAACTATGCATGTATATATATATATATATATATATGTGTGTGTGTGTGTGTGTGTGTGTGTATATATATACAGTATATGCGTATAATATATATATATATATATATATATATAAATATATATATGCTTAGAAATACAAATATATATATATATATATATATACATAAACGTAAAAATACATACACACACACATATACATATATATATATATATATATATATGTGTGTGTGTGTGTGTGTGTGTATCACTCTTTGTGTATAAATTTGCAAAGGATATCGAAAATATTGTTTTACGTATATTTGAAAATGGAAAATAACTCACTGAACATAGATTTGAACAGATGATAATATTTGTCTGAGATAGAACTTTGATCTCGTTATACTCGTTTCTATACGATAACAGATGCTTGAAAATGAGTCATCGCTAAGAATTTATGGAAGACAATAGTATTGATGACTCCAGCATAAGATTTGATGCTTAATTCTTAGCGCTCTTAGACTTTTCAGTTACTTTATAGGCTTAGCTGACTACAAAAATAGCTAAAGAAATAATAATCTGAACGTATTAGAAGATGGTAAAAAAAATATTATTACCTAAATTGTACGTTGATGAAATTTGAATCCATTATTCTACTAAAACTATGAAAAATAAAAATCATTACTTTTTTTACTACTCAAAATGCCTGAAAATGTACACATGAAATAGTCTAATAAATACCATATAAATGGCCTTGTAAAACAGTGACAACAGTCGTAAAAAAATAAATAAAGATATGCATAGAGAAATAATTCCATTGAGATTTCCCCCCCCCAAAAAAAAAAAAAAGAAATGTAACAGGTGTATGCTGTCTTAAATGATATCAGTCTGTCATATGCCCCTTTCTTTGAAAGGTCACGAGGTCCCAGCCATATCTAAAATTTAAAAGGATAAACGAAACAAGATAGTTTTGACATTTTCGATTGTATGATCAAAGAGGGAAATGTTGACAGGCTCTCTGGTGTTTGTCTTGGTACAGATTGCCAGTTGTACTCTGAGAGTTTGTTTTACATGCACAAACACACACACACACACACCCATAAAAATGCACATAACACACACACAATATATATATATATATATATATATGTATGATATATACATATATATATATATATATATATATATAAATATTATCATAAGATGGTCCCGTGTCTGGGCACCAAAATAGGATATTATATATATTATGGCTGGCAAGCTATACAACTCCTCGAATTCCAGACTCACCTTTTTGTTTTTACATTAAATATGTTACACTTGAAAATATTAATACCCGAGCTCTAAGACAGTTATATAACTCCCAGAATGCAATATACAAAACACTGAATATCCAAAGGTCTCTTACGGACACTCAAAACAACACTGGGTATTTATTCTTAAGAATTATTCAAACAACTCTTACTTCGATTCTTTAACAAGGGTACGAGCGAATACTAAATTAAACACGGGGATTGGAATAATACACTCTACAAAAATCAATATATTCTATATAAATTACAACACTATGAAAAGAATTTACATAAAACAAATAAATTGCTTGAAATATTAAGTCTGAACAAAACTTGTATTAAGACAAAAATGTTACGATCTGAAAATTATATAATCACTTGACTTGAAATATTAAATATGAATAAACCTTGGACTAAGACAAAAGAAATAATACTTATGAAAATTATACAATCACTTGTTTAACTTAAAATTAACTTTTATACCAACATATAAGCTTGATACTTAATGCAAATAGATAACCAGATAATGATACAATTACCTTTCGCGTTACTACTGGGCCAGTTACAAAACTTTACAATATGCCAACACTCACCCCAATACAATAAATCTAAACTCCCTTTTGACTTCTTTCGTTAAGTTTTAACACCCGATTTACGTTAGGGCACAGAATCATTTTGGAGAGGACACACAATAGGTACTGAGAGAGAGTGAGGGAGGCACTTTGGCTCTTTTGCATGATGGCTGCTTCTCTACTGCTGCTATGCAGCCGTGTTGGGTGCATATATAAGACTT
>NC_090750.1:66992997-67000497 GCF_036898095.1 Palaemon carinicauda | reverse complement strand
TATCTCGCTATGCAGTAATGGTGTGACAGGGTGTATTTCCTCAGAATGAGATGTGCCAGGAATTCTTCTGTCCATCATCTGTTTGGTATCTCGCTATGCAGTAATGGTGTGACAGGGTGTATTTCCTCAGAATGAGATGTGCCAGGAATTCCTCTGTCCATCATCTGTTTGGTATCTCGCTATGCAGTAATGGTGTGACAGGGTGTATTTTCTCAGAATGAGATGTGCCAGGAATTCCTCTGTCCATCATCTGTTTGGTATCTCGCTATGCAGTAATGGTGTGACAGGGTGTATTTTCTCAGAATGAGATGTGCCAGGAATTCCTCTGTCCATCATCTGTTTGGTATCTCGCTGTGCAGTAACGGTGTGACAGGGTTTATTTTCTCTAAATGAGGTATACCAGGAATTCCTCTGTCCAACTGTATAACTAACTTAACCATGGATATTGGAAATATTAAAGAATCCCAAATATACAACAGGAAGATTGGCGATTAAAGATCACGTAATCAGCCATAATATAGAAGACTTGAAAGTTTAGAAAAAACAGCTTTATTAGGGGACATACTGATATATATATATATATATATATATATATATATATATGTGTGTGTGTGTGTGTGTATGTGTGTGTGCGCGTGTGTGTGTGTGTGTGCTTGTGTGTGTGTATGTGTGTGTGCGTTTATACTGAACCGTCACAGTTCTTAGGTATGTCACTAAACTCATTAATAGGAGATCCGGTTGGATACCAAAGAAAGTTTGAATTATTTATGGGCGTTCAATCAAATCCAATTGCTTCTATTCTGTTGACCTAGTTTCTTAAAGAGGTGCCTGATAGATAGATAGTGTGGTAGCTTGGAATCATGGATGATATGGTCTTATTTACGCCAATAAAAGGTATCCGGCAAATACCTTGTTAATCGAAGTATTGGAGCCTCTTTTTATATATTAGCATCAGCCGTCTCATTTGCTTTTTAATCGGCATCGTATTGTTATGTTTATATTGGAAATAATAAGTAATTATGATTAATATATGTGTACTTTACTTTTGTTTACTGTTAATTTCTCATTTCCTAGTTCTATTCATTCTCTGTCCATATTATTATTAATTAATTCTTTTTGCTTTGGTACTTTCTTCTCACGTTTCTATGTATACTGATTAAATCCCGAAGCTAAATTAGAATATATTTATAGTTTTTTTTTTTATTTACATGTTGATGTAACACAGGCACACCCATCGATTTTTATTAGTCTTTCTTAACCTAACTGACTTTCAAAAAAAGATGTTTCTAGTAAAGAATTTTTCATTTTCTAATTCTGTTGTTTGCCTTAGCCAGAAGCACTTCATTCGTTCGTTTTCATCTACAGTGCTCCATGCACGAACTCCTTTCTTTGCATGTTGACATACTCCAATGTTGAAATTACATAATCTCGCTCTTACTTGGCGATATTTATCTTTAATTTGAGTTTCCCTGCCATCTCAAAAGAAGTGGTTTTCTTGTAAACATTAATCATTACACGTAAATAAACAGAAAATGAAATCATAGCTAGTCGTATTTCTTGCTAATGTTTTACACGTACATATTTTCGGTTATATTTTTTTTATTATATACTGATCCTCACAAGACAGGAACGTTTATATGTTTCTTTTACATATATCAAATATGATATTGCATTATATCATTCTTTTTCAAGTCTCTCTTATCAATTTTTTTCAGCATTTTTTTTTCATTTCAACTTGTTACATATTCCCTTATTCTTTATTTGTATTATAACTTGAATTCACATTCAAATTAAAAAGATAATTATTTTCCACCTCTCATCTTTGAATGACATTTCTAAAATGTAGCTTCTCAAAATGTCAGAAACCTCAAAATGCCGGTGCCAGTGTCTCTGATAATTAATTACTAGGATACAAAGGTGTGTATCCGAATTACTAATTTAGAAAATATCCTAATCTTTTATAATTTGATATAATTCATTAAAAAATGCCATCTCATAGTTGACTGGAGTAATTCAGTCAAATATACTATTTCGTTATATTCATGGGAACGATAAATATAAAAATATTATAAGAGGAAACTAATCATCTTCGTTAAGAGAAATATTTATGTACCTGTTCAATTAAAAAATATTCCTCTAATATAAGCAACATGTTTTCCAATTATTATTATTATTATTATTATTATTATTATTAATATCCAAGCTACAACCCTAGTTGGAAAAGCAAGATGCTATAAGCCCAAGGGCCCCAATAGGGAAAAATAGCCCAGTGAGGAAAGGAAATAAATAAATGAAGAGAACAAATTAACAATAAATCATTCTAAAAAAGGCAACAACGTCAAAACAGATATGTCATATAAACTATTAACAACGTCAAAAACAAATATGTCATATATAAACTATAAAAAGACTCATGTCCGCCTGGTCAACAAAAAAGCATTTGCTCCAACTTTGAACTTTTGAAGTTCTACTGATTCTTTTCGAAAGTAAACTTCATTACAAATTATAAAGTATAATGTATACATTTATTTTATTTTTCACAAATACTGTATACTCTGTGTTTACACTACTAAACTGGCCATAATGCCACTTCTTGATTCATATATATCAAATTTATCAATGGATTCACAAGATCTTACCATTTCTATTTTATGATACATATGATATCATTTAATGAATGACAGCTATGTATTTCCTTTCCATGTTATTGTTATTACTAACCATACCTTATTTATTTATTTTTTACTGCCAGTAGTGCAATGTTGTTATGTTGCCTCGATATCAATAGTGTACCTCACTTGCTTCATACACTGTAGCGGTATTGTTTTATTTTTTATCTCCCTCTCCTCCACACTGATAATATAAACCGGTTTAAATTTGAGTTTTTTGTCCTTCTTCCTCTCAACTGTCTGTATAAAAGCTCGTTGCCTTGTAAAAATCTCACTTGCTTGAACAAAATCTACAGACATTTCAAAAAGGCTTTGACGATACAATGTAATTGTCTTTCAGGGAGGAACATCATGACCCCCGAAACATTCAGTAACACCCGTAAAAATACATTAACTAAATCTCATTGATTTCTCAAGTTACACCAATTCCCAAGGTCATTCTTGGAAGACCTAATTTGTTTGTTAGGTTCATTAACGTAAGCTCTTCAAACTGAACTTTCCTGTATAAAATTGTTCCCCTGAAATGTAACTTCGGTCCCTAGATACTGCCAGTTCCAGCTATTCATATATTTATACACCAACAGATGTCCCATCCTCCCCCCTCAACCATTCAACCCCGTCATCCCACTATAAATATAGAACCATCCCTATACCACATCCACTTGTGTCTCTCGGGATAGAATCAGAATATAAGGAAAGGGAACTTCGATGCAAAATTTCTTTTTCTGAGTATTATACATGAATATTTTTAATCTCTCTCTCTCTCTCTCTCTCTCTCTCTCTCTCTCTCTCTCTCTCTCTCTCTCACTTTTGTATCCGCATCACGCATAGCAGTATTCTGTTTTCTTTAAAATGCTCTCTTTATATTCGTTATTCATCTCATTTCAGCATCCATTTATTCATTTTCATTTCGTCAACCAATACGCCATTAGGCATTATTGTTATTATTATTATTATTATTATTATTATTATTATTATTATTAAGCTACAGCCCTAGTTGGAAAAGCAGAATGCTATAAGCCCAGCGGCCCCAACAGGGAAAATATCCCAGTGAGGAAAGGAAATAAGGAAACATAAAATATTTTAAGAACAGTAACAACATTAAAATAAATAATCCCTATATAAACTATAAATACTTTAGAAAAACAAGAGGAAGAGAAATTAGATAGAATAGTGTGCCCGAGTATACCCTCAAGCAAGAGAACTTTAATCCAAGACGAAGACCATGGTACAGAGGCTATGACACTACCCAAGACTAGAGAACAATGGTTTAATTTTGGAGTGTCCTTTTCCTAGAAGAGCCACTTACCATAGGTAAAGAGTCTCTTCTACCCTAACCAATAGGAAGGTAGCTACTGAACAATCACAGTGCAGTAGTTAACCTCTTGGGTGAATAAGAATTGATTGGTAATCTCAGTGTTGTTAGGTGTATGAGGACAGAGGAGAATCTGTAAAGACTAGGCCAGACTATTCGGTGTATGTGTAGGTAAAGGGAAAGAACCGTAACCAGTCAAAGGAACCCATAACTCTCTAGCGGTTGTATCTCAACGGGTGGCTGGTGCCCTGGCCAACCTACTACCTTCCACTAGGTAATTATTATAGCAATGGTGTTCATTACATATGTTCAGAACATTTTCTATATCCAATAATCGACAATATCTTAGTATATACCCTCTTTACGTGTTTTTCATTATGCTTATCAGTATCCCCTTTCAAATACCTTTAAAGAATAAAAGTGTTCACTCTTCTACTTATCCCACGAACGTTGTTAGGAACGAGCTATTACTCTCCTTCACCTTACCTTTGCCTTCAGGCCAGCGCCCATCATTATCTTCATTTGAAGTTGTATCAATATTCAAGAGGGGTCCGTAATTGAACAGATGATCATTATTGCTATTCTTAATAGATACGACTATTATTATCATTTTTATGATCACTATTTCTATCATCACTTATCATTCGTAGTAGCAGTAGTACTGTTGCTGTTAATTATTTATCATCATTTTCATAAGTCATCATTATTATCCTCATCTTTATTATTGTTATCATGTGTCTACTATATTAAAAAAATAAAAATTCATATTATATATTTTTTTAACATGCTCTAGAAACTAATTCATTAAACATTTGTTAGATACGGCTACAAAACATTTGTCTATTTCTTTTACAAGTTGATTTCCATATCATGAAAAAAAGTTTATACTAACCCAAAACTTGGTATTTCTAAGATACAACACTCTCTCTCTCTCTCTCTCTCTCTCTCTCTCTCTCTCTCTCTCTCTCTCTCTCTCTCTCTCTCTCTCTCGGCTTAATCATCTTGTCAAACTTTTCGAGAACTAAAAGATAATTGATTTCAATTGCAACACGAAATCGATTTTTTTCTAAGAACAACCTTTATCGTAAATATTTTAAGAACAAAGGTGTCTTCTCTTATCTAAAAGTTGGATAAGATACAACTCTCTCTCTCTCTCTCTCTCTCTCTCTCTCTCTCTCTCTCCTCTCTCTCTCTCTCTCTCTCTCTCTCTCTCTCTCTCTCTCGGCTTAATCATTTTGTCAAACTTTTCGAGAACTAAAAGGTAATTGATTTCAATTGCAACACAAAATCGATTTTTTTCTAAGAACAACCTTTATCGTAAATGTTTTAAGAACAAAAGTCTCTTCTCTTATCTAAAATTTGGATAAGATACAACACTCTCTCTCTCTCTCTCTCTCTCTCTCTCTCTCTCTCTCTCTCTCTCTCTCTCTCGGCTTAATCATGTTGTCAAACTTTTCGAGAACTAAAAGATAATTGATTTCAATTGCAACACAAAATCGATTTTTTTTTCTAAGAACAACCTTTATCGTAAATATTTTAAGAACAAAAGTCTCTTCTCTTATCTAAAAGTTGGACAACATCCATTATTCCAATTCCTGACATTTTCACTGTATCGAGATCATCATTTATGGAGCCGCTGGGTTTGGGGAATTGCTTTTGACACCACCTTGTACTCCGTAATGCTGATAATGAGTCGACTCTGGGTCATCTTTTATTATAAAATATTAGTGTACACACCCCGTCAAAAAATTACGGTTAAATATTTAGTTAGATATGCGCACACACGTACAGACACACACAGAGATTCAACCCTTCCCATCCCCTCCCCCTTTCCTAACTACAGCCCCTTTCACCAGGGTATGACTACTCCCTCTCTTCACTACCTGAGGGATGGGAAGAGACTGGGTAGTTATACGTCTGGCAATACCACTGAACATAACTGTAAGTATATATATATATATATATATATATATATATATATATATATATATATATATATATATATATATATATATATCATCAGCCCTTAATAGTCTACTACAGGACAAAGGCCTCAGACATGTCCTTTCAATTACATCTGTTTGTGGTCTTTCTCTGCCAGTCCACACCCGCAAACTTTCTTAGTTCGTCAATCCATCTTTAACTAAACTTACTTTTTCACTGAGAATAAAATCTTTTTAATTTCTTGTTTCTCAATTTGGGCTTCTCCGTATCCATTTACTATGTTCCTTTTTTCCATTTTCTATGTTTCTCTTTATAAAAAAGGTCTTTATGATTTTAAGATTGTTTCATTCGGCAAATTCTACAATCACGTCTCTTACTCGTATGTCATTCCATGTGCCTACTCCAAAATTTACCTAATGCTGATTATCCTCTCTTCTTTTGACCTACTTTAGCATTGAAATCCCCCAAAATAACTGTAAATTGAGTCTCCAGGTCTTCATAAAAAGTTTCCATTTCTTCCTTCGTATGGAATGTTGTGGGTACATACATTTCAATGATCTTCACTTCTTATTTAATTTCATAATTAATCCTATAATTCTACCTTTAGTACTACGAAATTATTTAATGTTACATGCAAATTTTTATTAATGAGAAACACCACTCCATTTTCTTTGTTCTTTTCATGGCCTCTGAAGCACAATAGATGGCCCTCTTTTGAGTATACTCGTATATAAGATTTCCCAGTTCTTCTAATTTCATTTAATCTTATGGACGGCCGAGAGAAGGTTATGACTCAAAGGCGGGATGCAATCAACTGAGTAACTTTATTAAAGAACACTCTCCTTTATATACAAAACCTCAAGGCAACAGGAATTTTCATGTTCGAGAAACAGACAATGTTAGAGAGGAAAAACGCAGACATGTTTATTCTGGTTCTTTTTAGTGTGAGGGAAGAGCGCAGATACAAGCATAATATATACAAAATAATTTATGTACGATCGTGTGATACACGGTTGGTACACTTATATCAATATTTGTCTCTTTCAGATCTAGTAATACAGCAAGATCTCCTTCCAGATACAGGGTCTTGAAGTTTTATATATATATATATATATATATATATATATATATATATATATATATATATATTAGAGAGAGAGAGAGAGAGAGAGAGAGAGAGAGAGAGAGAGAGAGAGAGAGAGAGAGAGAGAGAGAGAGAACCTGATGCTTGTCTTTATTATATAAAGGAGATATATATATATATATATATACAGAGAGAGAGAGAGAGAGAGAGAGAGAGAGAGAGAGAGAGAGAGAGAGAGAGAGAGAGAGAGAGAACCTGATGCTTGTCTTTATTATATAAAGGAGATAGTTACCAGTTCATTGTAATTGGACCCTGCTCTTTACATAACATAATATTTATGATTTTCTTTCACGACTTGGGTCAAAAGAATTTGTAAGTTAATTCAAAAGTAACTATTGTTTAAACTATCGAAAAAGGGATTTAATTATGTACCCAAGTTTTCCTTTGTTTGAATCCTCACTTTCATCAGAGTGAAAAACTTTAGAGAT
>NC_090750.1:66970497-66977997 GCF_036898095.1 Palaemon carinicauda | reverse complement strand
CTTCCTCTTTATATTTTGAAGTTTTTATAGTTTATATATGAAAGATTTATTTTAATGTTGTTATTGTTCTTAAACTTCTCTTGTTTATATCCTTATTTCCTTTCCTCAAAGGACTATTTTCCCTGTTAGAGCCCTTGGGCTTATAGCATCCTGTTTTTCAAAATAGGTTGTAGCTTAGTAAATAATAATGATAATAATAATAATAACTAGCGGAACCCGTGTAAATTACAGGAAATGATATTTTCAATACTAATTATCTTGTTCCTAACCTGTACATGATTGAATAAAATGTCCCGAGATTGATTTTATAATCTAGGTTATGGAAATTGATAGAACTCAATTTTTTGTCTAATATTTAAAAAAAAAGAGTCAGGTGCTAAAGACAAAAGTGGGAAAACTATATAAGAGGTGCTTTGGTTAAGTAATCAAAGTCTAATGTGAATTTGTAAGAGTATACGATGAAATTATTTCCGTTTTCTTTAAAGCGTGAATTTGGATGAGTATACCATGAAAGCATTCCCGTTTTCTTTAAAGCATGAGAGAGAGAATAAATAACACACGCGCTATCGTATTAATATATAGATAATAATAATAATAATAATAATAATAATAATGAGCGTCAAGAACTCTGCTTTAAGGAGCACCTAAGACTAAATTCCAGTAGCCGTAGTTGCCCATTAACAACTACTTATTGTATGGTGTCAGATAAAAAATCAGTAACGAGATAAAGACATGATGCACCAACTCCTATCTGGTAAAGTTTGAAAACGGGCCACTAATGATTAACAATGTCGAAAGCAGCACTTTAGGTTGTGACCAATCATACAGACTTCATGCCCAAAATCTAAGGAGATCTGTACAACACCGTTAGTTATAAGAAAAGCCCAACATGTACTAAGGCCCTTCTGAAAGCTAAACTACATACTAGGAAACATATGACTTATTCAGCTAATGTTTTCAGACATTTTGCCAACAGGTATTTAAAAAATTTTGACATCGTAGTTACAGAATTTAATCAGTAATCAGTATTCACCTGAACTAGAGTTATCACAAGCACTTTCAGTTAATGGAGTGACTTTAGCAATTCTACTGAAAGTGTAAAGAGAATTTTGTCTAGCAAAAATAAGACAAATAACAAATAACTTTGGTGATATAAAATCTGCTGTCTTTACAGGAAATAAAGGAAAATGCCACTTTGGTATATGTCATAATCAGCAAGGTCAAGTGAAGAATTCTAGACTTTTTTTTATGGTTGAAAAGCTCAATTTTTTCGAAGTTTCGTCGGGTTGAGGCAAATGAAGGAACTACGCCAAAGAGAACAAATTTGAGGGTAGCTCACCACTTATGCTTTTGAATTGCATTAGAATAGTAAAATTGGATTCACCATCAGCTAGACCATTAGCTCTCTGAGCGACAGGTCTTGACTAAGCAGAATTATTTTAAGTCAAATCTAAATCATAGTTTACCTTAGATGATAAGCCTCTTGTTTCTGCATATAAACATTTACAACCACCATTAAACCAGGCTTTATGTTGAGTGCTATTTTGACACCAGAGAAGGATGTAAGCGACACAATAATGTTGCCACGAAATGCCTGTGAAATCACAACTGAAAGTGAACTCTTCAAGTTTTACGATGCAGATCAACCAAACAACTACTCAAAACTAGTGGAATGTGAATGATATTCTCATTCTTGATAACCATTTAGGAAAGCCAAAGACAATAAAAAGGCAAATAAAAGAAAATAATGCAAGGTGGGATGACTGCATAAACCGCCGCGTTATCTTTCCCCAGGGCAAGATGGAAATTTCAAACGGCAGCGCAGAGAAAATAAAGATGATAAAACAAAGACAAGTATCAGGTTGCCATTCACTAGGGAATAATTGAAGGTTATGAAGCCATAATATAATGTTTTTATCGCCAGCTTTAAAGAATTAAAGAGAAATGGCTGTAGGCATTTGTATAATAGTCGTGCTTAAAGTAAGATATACTGCAGAAGAAAAAATAAAATATCCAAGATCGGAGGTTTTGTATAGGAAATATGAAATAGATCGTGCAAAGACATATTTTGTGGTACGCACACACACACACACGCACATACACACACACACACACACACACACACATATATATATATATATATATATATATATATATATATATATATATATATATAGATAGATAGATAGATAGTATACACACACACACACACACACACACACATATATATATATATATATATATATATATATATATATATATATATATATATATATATATATATATTATGATGGCTCAAATTCATTCACTAGCGATCTGTAAAAGTTCAATTGCAACTAAATAACCGCCTTAATTAACATTCAACAGATAACTGATGATTTTATAGCATTTATTTGGGCACTACATTGATTAAGTTCCAATATGATGAATTAATCGGTTAATGCAACATTTTGATACATAGAATTATCAATATAAGTTTCCAAATAATTATAGTTTCTATCTCAATGTTTAACGTGATGATAACAAGTAATTTTACTTATAAGAGTTTCAGGGTTTTTTGGTAATTTGCAATAAAGGGTTTAAAAGCCGCTCATGAACGGCAGAGGCAAGGGACAGTGACATTGCCGTAGCGAGCAGGAGAATGCCCTAGAGACTGACCATATATACATATGATTAGCCCCCCAGCAATGGCTGCTAAGGCCCCCAAAGGCCCCCATCCTTAAGTCACAAAGATGGTAAGGTGGCAGCGACCAAAGAAACTAACACGTTTGAGTAGGACTCGAAGCCCAATCTGGCGTTCACCAGTCAGGGACGTTACCGCATCGGCCACCACATGAATTTACATATAAGGAATACACATAATCCATACTGGTAAATTATGTAAAATATGCTTCTCTTGGTCTTTGTTTACCCTCATCCTACCTGAACGCCCCCCCCCCCCCCCCCCGGCCGCTCTTTCCCCCATTAACGTATGACTCTGGCCACCATTAATCTCGACTACGCTATTCATCCGCTAGTGAATTTGTGAATGCAACGGTGAATAGCTATGTTTTTACCTATTTTTGGAGCGCATTGTACAAGAATGCTGACAGTGGTATGTTTGTATTTCATCTCTGTTATGCACCCGTTTATTCCAATTTATAGTTTTAAGCTCGTTCAGTGGGATAACAGTACATGGGATTTGGTTGTTAGTCGAATGAATAGTCCATTATTTTGAATAGCATTCGGAAACTTCAGCCAAGTGGCTCTCACAGTTTGCAGAGTATACTAGATCATCGAATTGTTTAAAATTATATTTTGCTAATGAAATTATTTCAAATCAATCATTCATTTAATTTCCGAGATGATACTAGTTCTTTTGATTTTCTTTGGTTTCTGTGATTTACTGCAGCTAGCACCAGTCCTATAAAATCGGTTGCAAGTTTTTAATCAGTGTTTACTTTTTGGATGTGGGAATAGAGAGTTGGTCTTCTATATTAGATATCTATCTTGACTGTCGATGGAATTCAGGGTGAGACTTTGGCGCTTTTTTGTTTCATATGACATAACTCTTATTACAATAGCCCTTAATGCAGACTGAACTGAAGAGAAATTAGATATAGTTCTTGGATTTTAGATCCTAAATTGATTGAAACCTTTAGGATTACCGGAAGGTGTGTTATAAGACAGTAATAAATTGTTATACTTGAGCCATTACATAATTTGAGTCAGCTTCCAACATCATTATTTAGATAGAGCAATGGACACTATTCTTATGCCTATCCTGACATACATCACATTTATCCCGCTTCTTATATTTATTGGAATCCAAATTACATAATTCATTGTAAGGTTTCATAGATATAGACACATCAGAGATGAGGTCCACAGCAGGCCCACCAATTGACAGAATAAGAACGCAGAAAGATTCGGGAAAAAAACTCATTGATACCAAGACTAGATGCAAGTAAACTGCGTCATATAGAATAAGGAAATCCAAAGGCAGAGAAGACTGACAATGAATGGTATGGAATATTGTATACCTCAGGATCAACTGAAGGAGAACAACCAATAAAACTATATTACGAGTGTACAATGTACCATGAGTACTGAAAAAAAAACGCAATACTTCTTAGGATAAGAATTAGGCAAAATATATCCGCCTCGCCTACAAATGCAAAAATTGTCTCAACCTCTTACGGATATCATTCAAAGGCTAACTTCTTCCAGCAAGACTCACTTTTTCAGATACAGTACTTTAAAGATGCTATTAGTATGCTCGCAGGACAGCCACTTCACCTGTATAAAGAACAATCTGCCGTTTTCAAGTAGGGACATTCTTTAATCATTACAGAAAGACTTATCAAGAACACCTTAGTCACACTATTCTTTGGAGACAAACATTCAGCATCCAACAAACATTCAGCATCCAACAATTCTACCCAAGGATGATCACTAGCCCACAGAATTCGACCTTTGCAAAAACACTACTCTACCATTTACCAACTTTTACCTGAGATTATGATTTCCCTTGGAAACATTTTGTCATTGAAAACAATAAGCAAATAGATTTTGGTATACCTTACACATAATTCTTATTAACAAATCCTTATTTTCAAATTCCATAGCTTATCAGCAAAGAAAAATTATTTTCTGTACTCAAATAGAGCACCACATACCTTTAGAGCCTGCAAATTTGAACAAATTAGGGGAAATCTACCATGGTGGAGCTTTCCTCGCCTGGCACAGGAATTACAAAATGTTGCTAACAAACTGAAAGTTGCAACATGTAATTCCGTTAACATGACATGCATCTTTTATTAGCCAAAGGATAGACCTCCTTTATGGGAATTTTGCAAGCGATGAAAATACATGTGACCCATTAAAAATTTTTAGGGATTTGAAGTGAATTTTTTTTTAAATCTGTGGAATATGAGCCTTCAGTTTGGAGCCAAAAATAAAAATGTAGCAGAGGATCTCTCTCTCTCTCTCTCTCTCTCTCTCTCTCTCTCTCTCTCTCTCTCTCTCTCTCTCTCTCTCTCTCTCTCTCTCTCTATCTCTCTCTCTCTCTCTCTCTCTCTGTAAAATAAAATTATATATATATATATATATATATATATATATATATATATATATATATATATATATATATATATATATATATGCGTAAAAATCACAGGAAAACGCGATGCTCAGATGCATATGCGTGTGTGTGTGTGTGTATGTATGTATGTAAAACATTAAAAGTTACTACAGCTAACTAGTTCACTCTCACATACCAACACACACACACACACACTTATAAATTGATGACTTTCATTATATTGATTTATCTGGGCAACACTTTGAAAAGTTAATGTGAAGTGTTTGTCCTTAGTAGTTCTAGAAGCAGAAATGCAAATGAAGAGGTAGTATTTTTACGTTGATATCAATGCAATTATGTTGTGAATTATTTTCCATATTAATTATAAATCACAGCAAATGGCTTTATTAAAATAGGGAAGTGACGGATATACCTAATGCATTTGATTACTTTGTTGATAAATTACTATTCATAATTCCAGGTGGAAATTGGTTCGAGAAAAAAAAAAACAGTATTTTTCAACTTGCCAAATATACATCCATCCGTATATAAATAAATGAATAAATATATATATATATATATATATATATATATATATATATATATATGATATTAGTTAAGATACAACCCTAGTTGGAAAAGCAGGATGCTATAAGCCCAAGGTCTCCAACAGGGTAAATAACCGTGAGGATATGAAATACAGAAACATAAAATAGTGTGCCTGAGTTTACCATCAAGCAAGAGCACTGTAAACCATGATATTGGAAGACCATACTACAGAGGCTATGGCACTGCTCAAGGCTAGAGAACAATGGTTTAATATTTGAGTGTTCTCCAAGAAGAGCTGCTTGTAATAGCTAAAGATATCTACCCTTATAAGGTGGTAAGTAACCACTGAAATATTACGGTGCAATAGTTAACTCATTTTAGTGAAGAAACTTTTCAGTTATCTTAGTGTATCTGACCCATCGTTGCCAGGTATTTTAAATAAGAAAAGGCCAACTTCTAGTCAACCGCAGCTTTAAAAGGCCAAGCTAATAGTAGAAAAAGGCCAAAAGAATAGTATTTAGGGCCCACCTTTTTTCATGATATTAATAAAGGCCAACCAATTGTAAAAAAAGGTTAAATTTGGTGTTTTTGGCCTGAAAAACTGCCAACCTGGCAACCCTGTACAGTCAGATGTATAAGGAAATAGGAGAATGTATTAAGAATAGTATTGCTCACTGACGATGCTAAAACAAATCCATTCATCTTCTGGATAGCCTTCTGCGAAGTGATATGAATTTACCCGTGATTTTCGAGTAGTACTGTCTGGCCAGTCAAATGACCTAATAACTCTCTAGCGTTAATATCTCAATTGTAGCAGTCTAAAAATATGTTGCAATGATTCATCCATTTCGCCATTTACCTCGATGAATTTCCAATAAATGGGTCATTGTAAACTCGAAAATCACGGGTAAATTCATATCATTTCCCTGAAGCCCATCCTAAAGTTAAATCGGTTTATTCTAGCATCGTCAGTGAGCCATATTACAAAACAAACAATGGATAAAAGGCAATTAAAGCGTACTCCCGGAAACGAGGTGTACATTTACATTGCCGTGTTTGTTTGCTTAAGAGGATAAGTAAGTTAATTTGTGTTTTGCCAGTCTGTCTCTCACTTTTGCTGCTATTAGTCGAGTTTGTTAGTGTAGCAGGCAGTCTTTTGTACTGAATTCCTGCTAATCAAGAGTTAATTAATTTTCATCTCACCTCCAAATTTTATTCTCAACCTCCAAATTTTATTTCCTTAACTTCAAGGGCACTACTTGTTTATCATTCGTCACAATTGCAGCATTCGTTCAATTATTCTTATTTCCTGGTCCTTGATAATTTTTCTTTTTACCTAATCTAAATGCATCAATATTTTCCAAAGGAGACCTTTAAAACCCGCTACACACGAGCATTTTGAAACCGTGCGGCAGATTTCGCACGAGCGGTTATTTTCCGCGCGGTTCGTCTGCATCAGGGAACATGATACTTGCCTGTCGGTGTTTGTTCGAGACGGGGGACGTGAAAAAATGGCCTTTGTGTATATGATAAACAGGGTGCTAAAAAGAAGCAACTACGTAAATGGTAGACCCACTTAATAATAATAATAGTAATACAATTAGAAACAATTCCAACTAGTGTTGTAGCAAGTAATAATAATAATGATAATAATAATAATAATAATAATAATAATAATAATAATAATAATAATTATTATTATTATTATTATTATTATTATTATTCTTATTATTATTATTTAACATAATTATTATTATTTAACATATTATTTATCATAAAGGATTCATCGCAAAATACTGATCGAACCCTCCCTCCCTCTCTCTCTCTCTCTCTCTCTCTCTCTCTCTCTCTCTCTCTTAAAAGATTGGGAAGAGTTTATTTTACGTAAC
>NC_090750.1:66962997-66965497 GCF_036898095.1 Palaemon carinicauda | reverse complement strand
TTGAGTTTTGTTAGGATTCAACTTAAAACCCTAATAATTTGCACCATGCACTAATTTAGCTATATCTCTATTGAAGGATTCAGCCACCACAGATCTACATTCAGAAGATGGAATTGATGCATAGAGAGTAGCATCTTCTGCATATGCACCAAGCTTGTTTTCTAGGCCAAACCACATGTCATGTGTATATAATTATGAAAAGTAATGGGCCAAGAACACTACCCTGTGGAACACCAGATATAACATTCCTATACTCACTATGGTGCCCATCAACAACAACTCTTTGAGATCTATTACTTAAAAAATTCAATAATAATGCTAAGACGCGACCGACCCACTCCCAACTGTTTGAGTTTGAAGAAAAGCGCCTCATGATTAACACGGTCAAAGGCAGCACTAAAATCAAGGCCAATCAAACGAACTTCCTGACCACAATCAAGAGATTTCTGTACAGCATTGGAGATTGTAAGAAGGGCATCTTATGCTCCAAGGCCTTTACGAAAACCAAATTACAAACTAGGGAACAGATGATTACCTTCAGAAAACCTATTATGACGTTTTGTCCGCACACGTTCAAAAAGTTTAGCTAATATGGGAGTTATGGAAATTGGGTGCTAATCATTTGGACTTGAGCTACCCACAAACACATTTACATAGTGGAGCAACATTACCAATACTCCAACAAGTGCTAAAAGCTCCTCTTCTTGCTAACTTGCGCAAATTAACAGATAACTGTGGAGCTAAGAAATCTGCAGTCTTCATAGAAAACAAAGGAAAAATACTATTTGGGTCTACACCTCCATAAGCATCAAGGTCCATCAAAAGAGCTTTAATTTCACGAGATCGAAAAGCTAAACTAGTTAGCTTAGCCTCAGGAAACCAGGAATGAGGAGGTTTGCGCTTCTCATTACTCTGTTTACTGTAGATCAAAAGCAAATAGAAGTTGTTATACCTGCCACGAACTTTTATTACCTGAATCTCACGACATCCACATTCATAGCAGGACTTATGAGAAGTCGTCGTAATATACACCGCCATTCCCCTGGCCCTAGGGATGGCATCACGTTTCAACATTATTGGCTTCTTAAAACCAGTTATAAGGATCTCAGATGAGTACCTCATATTAGAAACCAAAGTTTCTGAGCACAAAAGAATATCATACTGTCTGGACGCAACTGTAAGGTCTTGAATCTTTGCATGAAGACCACGAATATTGCAATACAGTAGACGACATTGACGAAATCTAGGACGTACTGGTCCCGGATTTCACTCAATGTCTCCAGACAGCATAAGAATTAATAGTAATAAAAAAGAGACATCATACTTAAAAACTAAATGAACATAAATAATAACAAAAACAATACATACAGAAATATAAATAAAGTGATTGATTTAAACCCATAGACTTAGAAAAAAATCGAAAAACTGGTCAGCATGTAAGAGCCGATACACCATGCAAGGCTAAATACCCTCCAGGATAGCCACTTCAACTGAAGGGAGGTCAGTAAAGATGGTTTTGTGAAGAAAGAGAATCAGGTAAGGAAAAAACAACCATTTGATAAACCACCAGGCACCCATAGGCTCTTCTATTAAGCCTGTCCAACACACCATTTCAAAAAAACAAGGGGAAGAAAAAAATCAGATAGAATAGTGTGCCCGAGTATACCCTCAAGCAAGAGAACTCTAACCCAAGACAGTGGAAGACCATGATACAAACGCTATGGCACTACCCAAGACTAGAAAAAAATGGTTTGATTTTGGGGTGTCTTTCTCCAAGAAGAGCTGCTTACCATAGCTAAAGAGTCTATTCTATACATACATACATACATACATATATATATAATATATATATATATATATATATATATATATATATATATATATATATATATATATATATGTATATATATATACATTCATATATACATATGTATATTCATACATATATATATGTATGTGTATATATGTTTGTGATTACATATACGCATTTTTATATATATACAGTATATATATATATATATATATATATATATATAGATATATATATATATATATATATATATAAAATAAGTGTGTGTATATATACAGGATGTATATAAATATATATATATATATATATATATATATATATATATATATATATATATATATATACATATATATATATATCATGTTTGTGTGAAATGAAGTTTGAAGCAGGAGAGCTCTTTTGCTGGCCGTAGACAATTATATAAGTAACACAACCAGTAACGAGAAAAATATCATATATATATATATATATATATATATATATGTGTGTGTGTGTGTGTGTGTGTGTGTGTATGTATGTATGTGTGTGGAGGGGGGTTATTATATGTGTGTGAAATGAAGTTTGAAGAGGGTTAGCTCTCTTGCTGGCCGTAGGCGATGATATAAGTAATACAATCATTAGCGAGAAAAATAGTAAAAACAAGGGAAATAATGATAGCTTGTTATAAAGGTGATTACTATTATCCTACTT
>NC_090750.1:66950941-66962497 GCF_036898095.1 Palaemon carinicauda | reverse complement strand
ATGAAATGATTGAA
Organism: Palaemon carinicauda; assembly: GCF_036898095.1. Taxonomy (NCBI): domain Eukaryota; kingdom Metazoa; phylum Arthropoda; class Malacostraca; order Decapoda; family Palaemonidae; genus Palaemon; species Palaemon carinicauda. Next base: position 66,962,483 of record NC_090750.1, on the reverse strand, counting down.
CGACGGTGCCAAAGATTAATATTTGAAAGGAATAAGAAATTTAATAGACCGTAAGTTCCTGTCCAACACATTGAGATGAGAATCCGCAGCTGAAAACCAGACAGGAAAACAATACTCAAGGTAGAATGAAAGAATTAAAACACTTCTTCAGAATAGATTGATCGACGAAAATCTTAAAAGACTTTCTCAATAAGCCAATATTTTGTGCAATGGAAGAAGACAAAGTTAAAGAAACATTATCAATGCTGAGATCCGGATGTTGAGGAGCCACTGTCCTTGAACTACTTATAATCATACTTTGAGTTTTGTTAGGATTCAACTTAAAACCCTAATAATTTGCACCATGCACTAATTTAGCTATATCTCTATTGAAGGATTCAGCCACCACAGATCTACATTCAGAAGATGGAATTGATGCATAGAGAGTAGCATCTTCTGCATATGCACCAAGCTTGTTTTCTAGGCCAAACCACATGTCATGTGTATATAATTATGAAAAGTAATGGGCCAAGAACACTACCCTGTGGAACACCAGATATAACATTCCTATACTCACTATGGTGCCCATCAACAACAACTCTTTGAGATCTATTACTTAAAAAATTCAATAATAATGCTAAGACGCGACCGACCCACTCCCAACTGTTTGAGTTTGAAGAAAAGCGCCTCATGATTAACACGGTCAAAGGCAGCACTAAAATCAAGGCCAATCAAACGAACTTCCTGACCACAATCAAGAGATTTCTGTACAGCATTGGAGATTGTAAGAAGGGCATCTTATGCTCCAAGGCCTTTACGAAAACCAAATTACAAACTAGGGAACAGATGATTACCTTCAGAAAACCTATTATGACGTTTTGTCCGCACACGTTCAAAAAGTTTAGCTAATATGGGAGTTATGGAAATTGGGTGCTAATCATTTGGACTTGAGCTACCACAAACACATTTACATAGTGGAGCAACATTACCAATACTCCAACAAGTGCTAAAAGCTCCTCTTCTTGCTAACTTGCGCAAATTAACAGATAACTGTGGAGCTAAGAAATCTGCAGTCTTCATAGAAAACAAAGGAAAAATACTATTTGGGTCTACACCTCCATAAGCATCAAGGTCCATCAAAAGAGCTTTAATTTCACGAGATCGAAAAGCTAAACTAGTTAGCTTAGCCTCAGGAAACCAGGAATGAGGAGGTTTGCGCTTCTCATTACTCTGTTTACTGTAGATCAAAAGCAAATAGAAGTTGTTATACCTGCCACGAACTTTTATTACCTGAATCTCACGACATCCACATTCATAGCAGGACTTATGAGAAGTCGTCGTAATATACACCGCCATTCCCCTGGCCCTAGGGATGGCATCACGTTTCAACATTATTGGCTTCTTAAAACCAGTTATAAGGATCTCAGATGAGTACCTCATATTAGAAACCAAAGTTTCTGAGCACAAAAGAATATCATACTGTCTGGACGCAACTGTAAGGTCTTGAATCTTTGCATGAAGACCACGAATATTGCAATACAGTAGACGACATTGACGAAATCTAGGACGTACTGGTCCCGGATTTCACTCAATGTCTCCAGACAGCATAAGAATTAATAGTAATAAAAAAGAGACATCATACTTAAAAACTAAATGAACATAAATAATAACAAAAACAATACATACAGAAATATAAATAAAGTGATTGATTAAACCCATAGACTTAGAAAAAAATCGAAAAACTGGTCAGCATGTAAGAGCCGATACACCATGCAAGGCTAAATACCCTCCAGGATAGCCACTTCAACTGAAGGGAGGTCAGTAAAGATGGTTTTGTGAAGAAAGAGAATCAGGTAAGGAAAAAACAACCATTTGATAAACCACCAGGCACCCATGGCTCTTCTATTAAGCCTGTCCAACACACCCATTTCAAAAAAACAAGGGGAAGAAAAAAATCAGATAGAATAGTGTGCCCGAGTATACCCTCAAGCAAGAGAACTCTAACCCAAGACAGTGGAAGACCATGATACAAACGCTATGGCACTACCCAAGACTAGAAAAAAATGGTTTGATTTTGGGGTGTCTTTCTCCAAGAAGAGCTGCTTACCATAGCTAAAGAGTCTATTCTATACATACATACATACATACATATATATATATATATATATATATATATATATATATATATATATATATATATATATATATATATATGTATATATATATACATTCATATATACATATGTATATTCATACATATATATATGTATGTGTATATATGTTTGTGATTACATATACGCATTTTATATATATACAGTATATATATATATATATATATATATATATATATAGATATATATATATATATATATATATATAAATAAGTGTGTGTATATATACAGGATGTATATAAATATATATATATATATATATAATATATATATATATATATATATATATATATATACATATATATATATATCATGTTTGTGTGAAATGAAGTTTGAAGCAGGAGAGCTCTTTTGCTGGCCGTAGACAATTATATAAGTAACACAACCAGTAACGAGAAAAATATCATATATATATATATATATATATATATATATATGTGTGTGTGTGTGTGTGTGTGTGTGTGTATGTATGTATGTGTGTGGAGGGGGGTTATTATATGTGTGTGAAATGAAGTTTGAAGAGGGTTAGCTCTCTTGCTGGCCGTAGGCGATGATATAAGTAATACAATCATTAGCGAGAAAAATAGTAAAAACAAGGGAAATAATGATAGCTTGTTATAAAGGTGATTACTATTATCCTACTTAAAAGAAAATAAATGTTGAGCTTATTGAAATTAATCCTGAAACGTAGTATTATGCTAGTTATTTTATTTTTCCATTCATCAGAATGGGATGTTTAATTTCGTATTGTAGTATAACCTATAAAGAGAAATAAATAACATTTTTTTTTTACCCTATTCGGATGTTCCATCTGCCGTTTTAAAGACGTAGCATTTTGTTCTTCCTACTAGGTTAACTTCTTAGCTTTTAATGGTGTATATATGTATGTATGTATATATATATATATATATATATATATATATATATATATATATATATATATAGATATATATATACATTATAAATACAGTATATATATATATATATATATATATATATATATATATATATATACTACGTATACATATACATACAGTATATATATCTATATATATATGTATGCATACACACATATATATATATATATATATATATATACTGTACATATATATACAGTATATATATATATATATATATACATATATAATTTCATCATTTTATCAAATGAGGATTATTTTTTTTTTTATTAATTTTCAAGATATATGAATAAACATGTATATCTGGTAACTCTTATGATATAGATTAAATAATGATAATATTTCTATTATTAGTATAGTAATTATTACCATTTATTATTACCATCAGTATTATTACGATAACTTAAAGACACCATATGGTCACATTCCCCGTCTCTCAAAGGTCTTTTCAAGGTCTTTGTTCATAAAGGAAAATTGAAAATTGAACAAAGGTAAAAATCGATAACTTAAAGACACCATATGGTCACATTCCCCGTCTCTCGAAGGTCTTTTCAAGGTCTTTGTTCATAAAGGAAAATTGAAAATTGAACAAAGGTAAAAATCGATAACTTAAAGACACCATATGGTCACATTCCCCGTCTCTCAAAGGTCTTTTCAAGGTCTTTGTTCGTAAAGGAAAATTGAAAATTGAACAAAGGTAAAAAATCGATCTCATTAGTGAGGTAGGGGAGAAAGCCTCCAGAGAAAACCCAGGTGAAGAGTAAGCCAGGTAACAATACACCTGCGGCCGAGGTGACAAGCTTCATCAATCTTTTAGTACCGCCTGCATTATACCTCACATGACACAACGTTGAGCTTAGAGTGTGTTTGGCATAATCTAATCACATGAATAGATGATAAGTGGGTTATTTCTGTCGTCAGAGTCGAGTAGAATTATTTCAACGAATGACACTGAGGCCGCTTCTCTCGTTAGGTGGAAGGGAGAGCATAATTGGGGCAAAGCCATTCTTAATTAAGACTAATAGGATAAAGTACTTTTCTCTCTTTTAAACCTCGCCGATCTACAATAAAAATATGATTCCTACATGAGTTCATTTACATTCGAAAATAGACATTTAGTTTCAATTACAAGTTCAGTAATGCGAATTATATTGGATGATATATAAGTAGATTTATGGAAAGGAATTGAAGAATGAAATATCAGTTTGATTAAATTAAGTTAAAATTGTGTAGAAGGATTACACCTTGCCGATCTACAATAAGAATATTATTCCTCCATGAGTTCATTTACATTCGAAAATAGACATTTAATTTCAATTTCAAGTTCAGTAACGCGAATTATATTGGATGGTATATAAGAAGATTTATGAAAAGGAATTGAAGAATGAAATATCAGTTTGATTAAACTAGGTTAAAACTATGTAGGAGGATTACATTTTAAAGCCCTCTGGAAAGGCGGGAGATAAGCAAGAGCAAGAAATATAGAATAACAGAAAATAAATGCAGTAAGATATCATTCTTATACAGAGGCTGTGGTGAAAGATTCCGGAAATCGTTGAATAAAATAGGAGGCTGGGGAATATCATTAAATTAGGATAGAGGAAAAGGTAAAATGTCTTCAGTTGCAACGCCAATCTCTTATATTATTCTGGATGTCTTAAATTTTTTACCTTAGTTTTCCTTTATGTCAGGGAAATATAATAGTTCTGAGATTACTTAGAGAAATATTTATCTGGTGTTATTAATAAGCAGGTTCTACTTACAGCATATATAAAGTGGTTTTAAATTTACCATTTATAACAGGAGACAGAGAAAGGCAGTGGTAGGGAAGATATGAGAGAGAGAGAGAGAGAGAGAGAGAGAGAGAGAGAGAGAGAGATAATAATTTATTTTCTTCAAAATATAATGGTTTAGTATACTTAAGATGTACTTTTTATATGAAAAGTATAAAATATCAAACCATTTATCATTTACAACAACAGAGACAAAGGGGACTAGGGAAGAGAGAGAGAGAGAGAGAGAGAGAGAGAGAGAGAGAGAGATCGTTATCAATTTTTTTTTTTCAAAATATAATAAATCGTAAAATTTACTCAAGATGCACGTTCTTTTATATGAAAAGTATAAAATATCAAACCATTTATCATTCACAACAACAGAGACAAAGGGGGCTAGGGAAGAGAGAGAGAGAGAGAGAGAGAGAGAGAGAGAGAGAGAGAGAGAGAGAGAATTATTATCACTTTCATTTGAAAATTAAAAATATGTTTTGTGTTATTAAGATGCAGGTTCTGTCTACTACAACTATGAAGCAATTACAACATTTATGATTTACAACGAAAGGGCTAGTGGGAAGAATGCGACAGACAGACAGACAGACTGACAGACTTGGAATGATTGTCAGTGTGATTCAAAATGTAAAAAAGATGGAATGGTCTGATTAAAATTTAAGCCCTATTTATATAAAATACGTAGCAATCTTAACATTCATCATATACATAAAGAGAGAGAGAGAGAGAGAGAGAGAGAGAGAGAGAGAGAGAGAGCATCTGCAATAAAGTAAAGATTAATACGTGGTACCATAAAATCACATTTTTCGGCATCTCTACTCATACTTTGTACTGTCATGTAATGTCTAAAACATGAGACATGTCTTGGGATGTCGGGTATCATGAGAATATCCTTTCTAATGGCTGTGGTCGTCATGTTGGCTGAATTTAGAAATATATATTATATATTCATACCTCAAAAAGGAAGAGCATAGTTCTCGTTTAAGTTTAAAATGTAACAATTGTGCTGTGTAAATGTCTTAATTTAAAATTCTATCAGAAATATCTAACTGTACAGTATATGGTAATACGGCAGTAAAAGTAACTTTATATTCATTACAATAGATTTCAAGTTTTCTGTACCATTCAACTTTAAGTTTTCAGCTGCATTCTCATCGCTGTGTACTATTCAAAGTTAGAATTTCTGAAGATCTCTTGTTGCTCTAGATTACTGCAGTTTGAAAGTCTTCAAGCTATTTTCTTACAAAAATAACACTTTCTTCTGATTATAAATAATGAACTGTAATTTTGATTTCTCTCTCTCTCTCTCTCTCTCTCTCTCTCTCTCTCTCTCTCTCTCTCTCTCTCTTTCTTTTTTCTCTCTGAAAATTTTCCATTACAAATACTAATTTATAGCAAATTATATTTGCCATTTTCTTTTCTTTTTTGCAAATAATACAAAAGACATTTACAGGACAGTCTAAATTTTCTACTCCCTTGAAACACAAGACATCTATCCTAGATACTTCAATGACTCTTAGTATTATATATCATCTTGCTAACATTTTTCTCACCATAATTCTTAATCTTTATTTAGTATGATCTCGTCAATTTGGGAAATAAATTTTCGATTGCACAAAATTTACGATACGGAAATGATATAAAAGAAATACTTAATTTCTTCTCTCGATTTTTTAATAAGTCAATTTTCTTTTTTTTTTTTACTCCGGGTCTTCACAAACTAATGACTGAATTTCTATCAATATCATTCATATGAAATTCTAATGTAGCTAGTTCAAATTTCTCTAGGTTACATTTATTATCATCATTATTATTATTATTATTATTATTATTATTATTATTATTATTGTCATTATTATCATTATTAATATTATTATTATTATTATCAATGTATGTATGCATATATATATATATATATACATATATATATATATATATATATTTATATATATATACTTTATATGTACTTATATCTACATATATATGTGTATGTATATATATATATAGATAGATAGATAGATAGATAGATATATTTATGTGTGTACCCCAATTTCATTCCAATCATCATTTCCAATTCTTCTTCCCTATAAATAGTATCACGTTGGTTCTTTTGTATGAAAAGTTTAGCGAGAGGTAAAGGTTTTTCCCATAATAATGATTTTATCACGCTCTATCAAGACCATCTGACGAGAAAAAACTCTTAAGAGATTATTTGGAGATGGAAATCAATCTTTCAGAAAGTTTTTTTTTCTTTTCTCTCTCTCTCTCTCTCTCTCTCTCTCTCTCTCTCTCTCTCTCTCTCTTTTATTTTTGCACCAAGCGACCCATAATGGAAAATCTAAAAAAAAAAAAAAATAAATAAATAAATGGGGAAATTGAATACCCAATATTTATGGGAACAAAACAAAATAAACTTTCTTCTCTCAATAAAGGTTTTGTAATGGAAAGTTAAAAAGTCTAAGCTCAATGCTCATATGAGATAAAAAGATTTTTTTTTTATTTAAGAATCTTTACTATGTATTTTTTAACAATATTTCTAAAGGTAAACTACGATGATCATTTCAGCCGCACGTGTTATTCTAATCTTTCTAGTATATAAAATGGTCGTAGTAAAGTACGAAAAACTCATCAAAGTTTAGATTAAAAAAGAAAAAAAAAAAAAAAAAAAAAACTGCATTCTATACTGTACTGAAAAAGATAATTCATTCCTTTATACGACGAAAGCTCGTGTATATCAGATAATTTTAGGCAAAGTGAAAATAAGTATATCAAAATATTGTATTCAACAGACATGTTTTTATTTTTTTTCTATTTTAATATTCCAGTTATTATGTTAAATAATAATTCAACAGCTTAGCAATATAAAATTTATAACTAAATCACAACAGTTGTGAAAATATAAGCTGGAAATGCAAAATGAATGCTTTCTATTTTTTATTCAGAAATTCTGGGAATTTCCATGCAATTAAACATAGCTGTAGGATAATTAATGTTTGACTTTTTAGGAATTTTTTTTTTCCACTTTATAGCTATAAGCGCCAATGTTATCGCTAACCATATGATTTTCTATTTCGTATCCACTTTCATTTCAAATGGTATTTGGTCGTGATCTTAGTTTATATAACAAATCGAGATTTCGTTACAGTCTTTAAATTATCTCTTAGACTTCTAGTATTCAATTCTATGATCTACGAAAAAATAGCATCAAAATCTATATTTTCATCTTATTTATATATTTTTATAATCAGCCAACGCAGTCTTATTCACGTTTTCATAAATATGATGTTTTGTATTGTGTTTACGCACCCTCTCACATCAAGATGATTATTGATCAACATGTACTTTCTGAAAAAACTCATTCTATCATTTATTTTTGTCTACTTACCAAAAAAAAAAAAAAAAACACTATTTTGATGGGATTCTACTTCAACTCTCGAATTACCTTTCTTACTTATAATCCATTATTAACTTTATTTCTGCTAATTTTTCAAACTTAATTTTCTACAACTTGATACTACTATACTCAATTTTTTTTAATGAGGCGCACTTGCACTGATTCGCAGCGGTGCCCTTTTAGCTCGGAAAAGTTTTCTGCTATCTGATTGGTTAGAATATTCTTGCCCAACCAATCAGCGATCAGGACACTTTTCCGAGCTAAAAGGGTACCGCTGCAAGTCGGTGCAAATCTGCCTCACTAAAAAAAAAAAAAAAAATTACTATAGTAGGCGATGCATATCCTGCCGGCATTCAGTATTTATGGCTGATTCGTAGCCAATATTAATATCCAAGAATAGTCCACCTACATTTATCCTGATAGTGACTTCACTTAATTTTACCAGCATCTGATTACCTTTGATTCATAGCACATGTTCTTCCTGAGATCTGATTATACTAAAAAGTTATCATATTTTCTTACACGTTGTAAAATTAAACGAATATCTTTATATTTTTTGTTTATCTCTATCAATTCCAGTTTTCAGGTCCGTTTATAACACAGAGTTTTCTTTTTATTAGTCCATAGCTAATACTACCAAAACAAACTTTGATTTTTGAACGCCACCAAGATATTACCTATTAAATTATAGGCGTAGAGTAACATGCACAAGTGAGAGAGAGAGAGAGAGAGAGAGAGAGAGAGAGAGAGAGAGAGAGAGAGAGAGAGAGAGAGCTACAAGTTTTATGTGCATACATCCTAATAAACTCACACCTAACTATTAATAGTAATGCCGTTTTTTAAACGAAAACAGATTCCTATGTGGTTAGGCCCTTTCTTCGCCACGGCATCCCTTTGAGACATCAGGATTTCTAAGAATCCCGAATCCCTTTGTATGGAGTTCTCCGTCAGAAAAAAACCAACGCTGCGCCTTTGTCTCTGTCTTCAGGGACCTCGACGTATATGAAAGACGTCAATACCTGACCGACCAGAGAGTTATTAACGGAAACCAACGAAATGGGAATATGAGAAAATGAACGACTGTGTTCTCCTATAGAACAGATTAAAAAAAACTCTTAAACTCTTTCAGTCATTTCCATTGTCTATATGTAATTCTGGAGAAAATTGATTTGCTTGATTTGAAATACAAAGCTCTATTTTATAGTTAAAGATCTATAATGGTATTGAGATGATTTTAAGAAATGATAAGTCTACATGTTTTTCATTTTTTTATTTTAAAGCAACATCCAAAACAACGGCCTAAGAAAATAAAGAAAAAAGAAATGCTTTCCGAATATGCGTCTGCGAGATGCTTCTAGATGTTGAAATTGCATTCGCAAGAGATATGCCGTAATATCTGGGTGCAACGGCTGGGAAATACGACAACATAACTCTGATGTTGTCACTTAAATTAAATTAAACAGGACTTGTGACTCGACGGTTACGGTTGTAATTTCCTTTCTGGCGATCTCTGGCAACTTCTTCCGTGTGTGGTTCCTTTTCTTTTCCTTGTTTTCTTTTATTTTCTTTCGCGTATTTTGCAATTCAGTAAAAAGAGAGGACGTTCAGTGAGCATATGATCCATAGATCATCTCATCTCATCCTTTAAAAGTGAAGGATACGTCCACTGGAAGACAAAGGATAATAGCTACACGTCTGAAGAAAAGGGTCACGCTTATTTATTATTTTCTGTACCGTGGATACGGCCAACCATGTTTTTTTTTTTTAATGAAATCAATTAACAAGAACATCTTTTCCTTGTTCACCTGATGCAATATAAAGCCCTTTTTCATAATGGAAATAAGGTACCTGATATGTGTGACAACTAGGTTCTTAGAATGACCTTTATATCTAAAATTAGATGCTAGTTATTCAACGAAGGATATACTTGATTTATACATTGGTCGAACAAAGGGAAAACTTTATTGTTAAGCTGGTGGCGTCGATAAAAGCGTGGTTATTAGCTACGTTTACTTTAGTTTCATGATTAATCAATGCTTCATTAGAAATGAGTTCTCGATTGTAAATAAGAAAAAGAATTCTATCCAGATTATCCAGAATGAAGTGGCCACTGGATTAAGTGAAATTATATTTACACTATATTACTTGCCGTATATATGAGTGTATATATATATATATATATATATATATATATATATATATATATATATATGTATGTATGTATATATATATATATATATATATATATATATATATATATATATATATATATATAAAACACTACAAGTAATTATTTGGCTTTTTAGCTTGAATTATATCATGAATGGGCTTTTCAGTTCCCAATATACAGCATATAGTAGCCTACTGATTTTCTTTTATGCCTTACTTTCTAGTCATTGGATAAAATTACGATATTTCTTCCATACTGCAATAGGTATTCCATCTATTGTTTATAAAATGTTAATGTTATAAAAAATTGTCTGATAACATATTCGTAAAATGCCCTGTAGTCTTAAATAGGTATCTCGAATTTCTTAAGATTAACAAGATCGGTTTTATTGTTAATTATTACAAACTTGTAGAATTATGAATTGTGTGTAATAGCAATGTCTTTTATATGAATTAGTCGAAAATTAAGACCAAACTTATTTACTGAAAACTCCCTATGATATCAAATATAATGGAGAATAATGATGATAAAATCAGTAGTATCATAGCAGTAAATCAGAGACAAAGATCCCTTTTAAGGCATCGATATGAATCGACAAAGATAAATTTACTGACCTGTCAAAAAAAAAAAAAAGAATTGAAAATAGAGAATATAAAATTAATACTTTCTTCCAAGGAAATCCGAATCATCTTCGCCCTTCGACTTCATTATGCATGATGAATAGAATCGTCAGTTTTTCATCACGTCATAAAAGGGTTGTAGTGGCCGATGTGGTAACGTCCCTGACTGGTGATCGCCAGATTGGGGTTTCAGTCCCGTTCAACTCGTTAGTTTCTTTGGTCGCTGCAGCCTCACCATCTTTGTAGGCTAAGGGTGGGGGGGGGGGGTTTGGATTTATCGGCTAAGTCATCAGTAACCATTGCCTGGGCTCCCTTGGTCCTAGCTTGGGTGGAGAGGGGTCTTGGACGCTGATCATATGGTCCTACTTACTAGGGCAATGTCAGTGTCCCTTGCCTCTGCCATTCATGAGCGACCTTTAAACCTTTAACAAGACTCGTGGAAAACGTGGTCCCAATGATTAATGAGTGGAGAAGTCGAAGGTAAGATGGGAATTTCATACCAGTAAG
>NC_090750.1:66930941-66935941 GCF_036898095.1 Palaemon carinicauda | reverse complement strand
CTTGCTGTCATTTCAGAGGCCAAATGGATTTCACTGTGAGAAGCGTACTCGTCTTATGGGTAACGTACTTTCAGCGCACCTCTAGCGTATGAGGAAAGTATACAGAACTTAAAATTCATACGTCCACTTACGTTGATCATTTTTGAGCATACGCCAAAAAAAAAAAAAAAAAAAATCGGCACTCGTCGTGTTCCAACGTACACTGACGTATCCCAGCGTATTAGGAGCGTATCTTAACATACCTCCATCGTGTTTCAGCGTAAATACCCCATTTTCCTCATACGCTCGTATACACTGTTGCTATACGCTAGATTGTGACATAGCCTTTAATAATTTGCACGGAACAGATTTCGCAAGAACCACTTAATTACAGCCAGCAAAAGATTAAAAAAATGTCACATATCAATTCTATGTTGGAGTATTTACTTTTTTGTGGAAACGGTTCAGCCAGTCGACATATGAGATTACGTTTAGCAGATAGAAAAACAAATGCTTTTTCTACTCTTTACAGTATTGCAGACATGCTATTAAACAGAATGAGAGACGAACTTCGATAAGGCAAGATTTATCTTTTATATTCGCTCACAATATTCCAATAAATTTAGAGCAGAGGAGAGAAATGAAAACTTTCAGCAGTTGTGTATGATTCCAAATACTGGATTTCTCGTAAAGCAGTATAATTTGGCCCGATACATTGAGCATTAAGGATGGAACAGATGCATATTTATTTCATCATACCATTCGCTGAATATTGTTTCGATACTATGTGGCTTTTTGTAACTGTACCAACCGTGTGTCACACAATTGTACATAATTCCTTTTGTATATATTATGCTTGTATCTTCGCTCTTCCCTCGCACTAAAACGAACATGAAAATTCATGTCTGGTTTTCCTCTGTGACATTGTCACTTTCTCGAACATGTTATGTCCTGTTGCCTTGAGGTTTTGTATATAAAGGAGAGTGTTCTATACTGATACAACTCAGTTGACTGCTTCCTTCCTTTGAGTCACAACCTTCTCCCTGCTTCGTCACATTGGTGACCCCGGAGTGACTCGCTCCTCCCCCCCCCCTTTCCACCTCTCACCGATACTATGACGCCGTCAACGCATACCTTCTGCAGCAGTATTCGCCGTCGCCAGCCGCCCGTATAGCAACGCCTTTTCAGCTCTCTCAACAACCGTTGGGGGACCAAAGGGCTTCGCTCACCCTCGGGAAAATGACCAGTATCACTCGCCTGCAACCTGCCGCAGACAGCTCTCCTCCTGATGTGAACCCACTTCATGACTTTCAAACCTCCATCAACGCCTCCACTCGTGACGAAGAGGACACCTATTCAACTTCAACCGAAGCTGACGTGAATGCCGTAGGACACGCCTATGAATGCCGTAGGACACACGCCTATGAATGCCGTAGGACACACGCCTATGAATGCCGTAGGACACACTCGCCTATGAATACCGTAGGACACACACGCCTATGAATGCTGTAGGACACACTCGCCTACCCCGTGACGAGCCGGAGCGGCAACACAGCCAACTATCATCCACCACTCGCTCGCACCCCAACCAACGACTTCTACAGCCACTCACTGCCGCTAATCGGCGGTTTTTACTACTACCTCTCCAGATTCAGGGCACCTATTTAACATGTTTAGTATGTCATTTTTAGAGGGGGAGCCATGTACCAACCGTGTGTCACACAATTGTACATAATTCCTTTTGTATATATTATGCTTGTATCTTCGCTCTTCCCTCGCACTAAAACGAACATGAAAATTCATGTCTGGTTTTCCTCTGTGACATTGTCACTTTCTCGAACATGTTATGTCCTGTTGCCTTGAGGTTTTGTATATAAAGGAGAGTGTTCTATAATAATACAACTCAGTTGACTGCTTCCTTCCTTTGAGTCACAACCTTCTCCCTGCTTCGTCACATAACTTAAATATATGACAGGTCGTATATATATATATATATATATATATATATATATATATATATATATATATATATATATATATTATGTGTGTGTATACACATGCATACATACAACACACACACATATATATATATGTGTGTGTGTGTGTTAGCGTATATATATATATATATATATATATATATATATATATATATATATATATACACTCATATATATATATATATATATATATATATATATATATATATATATATATATATATTTAAATATGTATTTATGTATACAATTATGTATGGACGAGACTGAAAGCACAATATCCAAAGAAATCTATAGTGTCTGAGGAATGATTGTCCATTGGTAATAGGAACCTTATAACATAAGCAACTTATTCAACAAAACATTATCGTATAATTACTAGTACAGTAATCAATATTCCACGTGTTTAATCGATGTCCACAAGTTCTAGCAATCACAGAAATAGTAATTTTGTCCCCATGATAGAATTACATTTTGTCTTTCCCTTTGGCCTGACCGACGCATTTAATTGCTACTAGATTATCCACAGTAAAAGCAAACTTTATCTTAAAAAAGTTGAGTCTAACGTTTCCGTAGAGATAAAATATTTGGGTATATTAGACCTGAATATACTCATACCTGCTGGGAAAACTTATAGAAAATCTTTTAGAAACCCAAAGTTAATATTGTCTAGTTTTTTTTTTTTTTTTCTTGTTCTATACATTTTTCCCATTCTTATTCTAAAGCTTTATATAGGCCTACTCTCTCTATTGACATTCTTAATTTTTCAGTATATCTTACGAAACAGGCCGATCACTTACAATATTCATGATTCTATGCAGCAAATATGAAATATATAACTCCAAATGTATTATTATAGACGTCGTTTCCAGTTCCTAGTGCTAAAACACCTCGTACTATTTAGGAAATATGTCAGTCATTCAATGTCATAAGCAGACATTATGATACTCATGGCTCTTAATAAGTCTTGTTCACCGTAGTTCGAGATATGTATTAAAAAAAAGACTTTAACAAGCCATATTTATGATAAAAAGAGCCTTCTTAATACCTGAGAAATTAGACAAGGGTTGAAAGAAATAAAGAACCATGATTAAAAACAATTATACGACATTTGAAAAATTGGTGAGCCATATTTCATAACATGAGCTGCACCCCATATTTAAAACTCATCTGCTTATCATTTGATTTCTACAAAAAAAAAAAAAAAAAAAAAAAGGAAATCTACTTAACAATGATTCTTCTAAGGAGGGGGAGCTAAGTAGCAATGGTAAAAACTCTCAATAATTGATAATCGATGGGAAATCAATTAAGGAAACACATCCTTTAGCGGAAAAAAAGGGAATAAAAGCACGTAAAAAGGGGGAAAAAGCCATCAGATTTCGATTCCCAGATGAGAGGGGAACAAACAATCTCACAGAGGAGAGCAATTTGTCCTAAGATTATACCTTCAAACAATCTCACAGAGGAGAGCAATTTTTCCTAAGATTATACCTTCAAACAATCTCACAGAGGAGGAGAGCAATTTGTCCTAAGATTATACCTTCAAACAATCTCACAGAGGAGAGCAATTTTTCCTAAGATTATACCTTCAAACAATCTCACAGAGGAGAGCAATTTGTCCTAAGATTATACCTTCAAACAATCTCACAGAGGAGAGCAATTTGTCCTAAGATTATACCTTCTTCTTGGTCTTCTCAGCAGCTCCTTGGGATGTCAAGAAGTGGAAAGACACAAAGATTCTTCGCATCAAGAAAATGATTTTTTATCTGATAGGTCGATGTCAATTTACACTTTATATACCAAGTATTTTTTCCAGGAGTGGAATATAAGTTTGTTCCAACACAGAGACTTACCTCGAACTACTTTCTTAGGAGGTACCTGGAATACCAAGTATTTTTTCCATGAGTGGATTCTAAGTATTACCTTGGAAGTATTATTATTTTCAAATGATTGTTTTTATACTGTTGCTGAAAGAAATATGTGTATGCAACCTAGAGATATTTTCTTCCGATTTATTGAAATCCAGATAAAGAGCCAGATAGTAATAGATCGTACAATTTTTAGATACTTGAAATATATAGAATAAAATCTAGTTGAAAAAAATAACGGTCTTTTGATATTTAATTTGCATTTCATGCAAACTGTTGAGTCCGAATTATATTTATTGTATTTTTCATCTAAAGCTTTATAAAGAAAATTCTAAACTGATATTTGTTACAAGGGAGATAAATGTTGAGGATAGTGTTGCATAATTTTTTTTGGGGGGAAGACGGCAAACACAAATCGATATCCGTACAAATAAAGTATATAGCAGTTAACTATTTATTGGATACTCTCTCTCTCTCTCTCTCTCTCTCTCTCTCTCTCTCTCTCTCTCTCTCTCTCTCTCTCTCTCTCTCTCTCTCTCTCTCTCTCTCTCTCTCTCTCTCTCTCTCTCTCGTATCATTTTCATTGTAAATGAAAATAATAGCTTGGCAAGGAAAGTCAGAAATCATTTTATACTACGAATGCACACACACACGTATATATATATATATATATATATATATATATATATATATATATATATATATATATATATACATACATATATATATATATATATATATATATGTATGTATGTATATATATATATATATATATATATATATATATATATATATATATATATATATATATGTATATATATATATATATATATATATATATATATATATATATATATATATATATACATATATGTGTATGTGTGTCTGTGTCTGTGTGTGTATTCGTTGTATAAAATGGTTTTTAGTTTTCTTTCCTTGCCAAGCTAATATTTTCATTTACAATGAAAATGATACGGTTGTAATATAGAAAGAGGATACTTAGAGAGATTTGATGTATATCTTTATAATTGCATGTCGTTCTTATTTTATAAATTATTTCGCATATAATGAAACCTCCATGTTATTAAATTTTATGTACTAGGGTATAACTTTTACTTTTGATGTATACGCATGGCTATATAAATTAACTTTTGATATA
>NC_090750.1:66913441-66925941 GCF_036898095.1 Palaemon carinicauda | reverse complement strand
GAAAAGCAGCCCTTAAAGAAAAAGTCAAAAAAGTATCGGAGTCTAATGGCTCTTTAAGTCGCGGAGTAAGGGGAAGTTGATGGGTGCGTTTCTAAAATTGAGGTTGCTTGTATTCACCTAAGCAGCTGCAGGTCGCTGAAATTAAGAGAGAGAGAGAGAGAGAGAGAGAGAGAGAGAGAGAGAGAGAGAGAGAGAGAGAGAGAGAGAGAGAGAGAAACAAAGTCATTACACTTGTATACCATAAAGAAACTGGAACACCTCAAGGAGGTAATCCTCATCCTTCCTGAGTGAAACCACTCAAAACTATATTCTCTCCCACACAAGGATAACACAACCTTCTTCAATTAAATTAACCTGTAATTATTCTAAATTACATATAGACATACTTATATGGAAAAGATAAATAACAATCTTAAGGTGAAACAATTACGAACTATTAACAGAAGAAATCACTGTTGACATCAAAATACCTATTCATATTTTCATGTTAAATTAGAATATTTCTCCAATATTCATAAGAATTATTTTGATGTTTATTCTTTCAGCATGATAACATCTTAATCAACACCTTAAAATCGATGGTGATTTTACAATACAATAACACAAGAAGAAACTGATACTAAATCATAGTAGGAAATAAGAGAAATTTTACACCCTAACATGGTGTGGTAAACCGAATTTCTATGACAACCTCAATGCACACGGCTCGAGCATTATTAGGTTCTTAGAGTCACTCAAATTGTTTCAAATCCTCCTACCTTCTTCATAACCTGATTTCCTCTCTCTCTCTCTCTCTCTCTCTCTCTCTCTCTCTCTCTCTCTCTCTCTCGAAATAAGACACGGATTTGCGGGTCGCGGTGAGAAGTAAATGGATTTATCCGCTCCGGAAACTCAGTTCCTTCTCTGTTTGTACCTATCTTTGTCTAGTTGTGACATATATCCTTTTCTATTATGGATTTAGCCATTTTTGTTTACCTAAAGAACAGCATAGTCCTGTAATTAAACTTTATTTCATAATTTGTTTCCTTTGCCCTTCGGTAGTTTCCACCAGTTTGTATTTTATTCCACATACATAGGCAAGGAAATCAAACACTATTTGATAGTCTTATGATTAATACCCTCAATTGAAATGTCGATTAAATATATATATATATATATATATATATATATATATATATATATATATATATATATATATATATATATATATATATACTTTATCAAACCAACTACTCCCTTTCTACTGTCCTGTTGTTATTCTGTTTATAAGCCCAGTGACTTTAATTTGAGATTCATTTCGCAGAAATACCTTGGACACTACTTCTCACCTCTGGGGTTGTTGCTTAGTATAGAATAAGAGAAGACAGATCACATTTTAGAAATATATATCTATTTTATTGCAAAATTTCACATGGGTAATTTCATCATAAATGAATTAACAAAAAAATAATTTGTTGCTTATATACCTTAGAAATACTATTTATTAATTAAATTGTCTATTTAACAATAATTTATTTACTTATGTGTTTTGCTATCGATGTAATTTTCTATTGAAAAAAAGTTATATATTTTACCATTATTCATCCATTCTATGGTGTGTATATTTCAGAATACGGTGAAATAATTAGATATATCTAGTCATGACCACCATGGATTTCGAGTGCTCTATTTGCTTCATATCAATCCATCAATATTCCTCTATTTTGAATTGTGCATACCATACATATATGCAACAAAGCAGATGTAGAGTCTTTTGTTCAAATGAGGTATTTTTTTTTATCTGAAATAGAAACTGACAGTCAATGAATTTCTATTTTTATATTGTTATATTTTTTTTTCTTTTATTTCAATAGCATAAATTAACAATAAGGTTACGATTACCTTTTTTTTTTTTTTTTCCTTAGATGGAATTTGCTTCAAAGTGAAATCCGATCAAGTACAATCTTTGAAGAAAGATTGAAAGGTATTTTTATCTTTATGTCTAATAAGAAATAATGGTATATATATATATATATATATATATATATATATATATATATGCGTGTGTGTGTGTGTGCGTGCGTGCGTGCGTGCGTGCGTGCGTGCGTGAAATTAAAAAACTTAATTCCATACATACTTTGATATGACATTCATCATCGATAGATAAAAAACATTCCCTTATCCCTGATTAATTTTAGTAAAACTTTTTTCAAATCATATCTCAATGATTCATACAAATGAAAACTAATAAACCCCAGACTTTTATCTTATAATACAAATCACATAAGAAAATTTAGATAGATAACTGGCTTTGATTGTTGGACCATGTGTTTCCTGTATAACAAAAATTCCTAAAAGTTTAATATAGTTTTTAGAAAATATAAATCAAATTTCCATTCTGAATCTTGAGGAATAATTTTGTTTGCATAAAATATGTACAAAATGAAATTTTTTTCTTATTACAGTCTTATAGGAAGATTTATAGGAAGATTTATATTCCTTTCCTGAAAGTTGAATAAAATTTCAACCGAAAATATATATCTGAAAGTTTACAATAAAAGGTTTTCCAACCCTTCATAGGGACACGGCGGCGGCATCTTTTGATGACAATGACCATTTCGCGTGCCATGCGGAAATGAGAAAGGGCTGCTAACCTTATGCTGACATGTATGTCAAGTTCAAAAGTTATTGAATCCAAATTACTTCCTGTGACAGGAAATTATTTACAGTACACACACACACACACACACACACACACATATATATATATATATATATATGTATGTATGTATGTATGTATGTGTGTATATATATATATATATATATATATATATATATATATACATATGTACATATATATCTATATATATCTAAAGATTTCAAGCTTCAAAAATGGCATAGACAGGAGTTGAGGGAATTGGGAGACATCAGGATATCTAAAGATTTCAAGCTTCAAAAAGGGCATAGACAGGAGTTGAGGGAATTGAGAGACATCAGGGAAAAAAGGATAGAGGTGGAAATGTATTGCCTTGAGATGAAAGCATTAAGAGGAGATTGAGAGAATATTTTGAAAACCATTGAATACTGTAAAGGAGAGGAAAGCTGGGAGAACCACAAAGGGTGGAGGGCGAGAGATATCATACAGAATATAGAAGTGAAGCGGACATTGAGTGAAATGAAAAGTAGTAAAGAATTAGGTCAAGCAGAGTTTCAAATGGAAATGGTCAAGATACTAGCTATAGAGGGGAAGGAATGGGTGTCAGATTTATTAAGAGAAATATGGTAAGAGGAAATATTGCCTGAAGACCGGGAGGAGAGTATAATTGTATCTATTTTGGCAAAAGGTGATGATAGGGAATGTGGTAGTTATAGGTGAATTAAAGTAACAGAGTATGGTTTGAAAGTTTTTGAGAGGGTACTAGATGAGAGATTGTAAAAATTAGGAAGTAGTAATATGGATTTATGAAGGGAATAGGGACTGTAAATGCTATCTCTACAGAAAGACAGCTACAGAAAAGGGGGCTATAGGGAAACTAGAGGCTCTTCTGTGCTTAAGTCGATCTAGGGAAGGCTTATGATAGAATACCAATAGCAATGGTGTTTTGGTGTTAAACGAAGAGGAGAGCCCCGAAGTTGTTGAGGAAGTAGTGTTGGATTGTATCAGGGTCCTCAGCATTAGGCCCGTTTTTATTTGTGCCAATCTTAGATGTGCTAAGTGAAGAGATCAGAAACGAGGAGTTGTGGGAGTTGCCTTATGAAGATGATATGGTGATTACTGCTGACAATGAGGAAGACCTCCAGAGAACGGTTGTAGAGTGACAAAAATCTTTTTAGAGGGGTGGCTGCAGTTCAAATGTGGATAAGACTGAAGCTATGATGAACAGTAAGGTAGGTA
Source organism: Palaemon carinicauda (assembly GCF_036898095.1). Taxonomy (NCBI): domain Eukaryota; kingdom Metazoa; phylum Arthropoda; class Malacostraca; order Decapoda; family Palaemonidae; genus Palaemon; species Palaemon carinicauda. The sequence goes on along the minus strand of NC_090750.1, from coordinate 66,922,067 downwards.
AGGACAGGGTAGCCATACATGAAAGTAAAGGCTCGGTTATAAAACAGGTGGAACAATCTAGATACCTGAGATATACTATATGTCAGGAGAGAGGATGTGAGGCTGAATAGTATGTGATGAAAAATGTCAATCAAGATAAAAGTCAAGATCTTTTGGAAAGTAAAAAGACCAGTTTTTATGTATGGATCAGAAACGTGGGCTCTAAGCCGAAAAGAGGAAGCAAAGCTGAGAATGCTGAGGGGGATTATGGGACTATCACTGCTTTAAAGATTTGAAAATAATAAAATAAGAAGACTGGCAAGCAAGTAAAGATGCCAGAGTAGTAAGAGTGTCATAACTATGATGGTGTGGGCATATGCTGAGAATGGATAGAGTACAGGGATTGAGGAGCGGTTGAGAGCAACCTTTTAGGGTACAGCCATACCAAACACGGCAAGCGTGTAGATTGCAGGGAAGAGGTTCCCACCCCAATTTGAACTGTAAGGTATTTTACGCGAATGGCCATACCGGGCGAACAGTAAGCCGCTAACCTCTGCCACTGCCGCCAAGCTATGAAACATGTTTAAAAAATACTGCGTGGATTTCGCGTGTCTCCACGCAAGACCACACCATTTTTCATCAGTTCCAGAAGGGACGCGGTTTCAGTTGTATATTTGTTGCCATAGCTACTGAAGAATTTATTGGGAAGGAGTTCCAGAGACCATATGTGGGATCCTTGTAATTCTCTATACAAAAATAACATTTTGTTAAATAACATTTGGATGATATAGGAAATCTACTGAAAATAGATGGCAAGTGAAAATAGTTGGTGTGCCTTTTTTGTGTATTGCAAACTATTTATTAGGCAAGGTCACCATTTAATTCCTTTTAAGAGCGTTTTATATATATATATAAATATATATATAAATATATATATATATACATATATATACATATATATATATATATAATATATATATGTGTGTATATATATATATATATATATATATATATATATATATAAAGAGAGAGAGAGAGAGAGAGAGAGAGAGAGAGAGAGAGAGAGAGAGAGAGAGAGAGAGAGAGAGAGAGAGAGAGAGAGGTTCTAGCCAAGAGCTGGAAAGATAATCACAGAAAATCTATAAAAGATGACGTAGGGAAATTTCAAATGAAACACTTTCGGTTATATGTTTAAACAATATGTTTTATGTAAATACTTGTTTACTCTAAATGTAAAGGGGACAATAGATTTTTTGTAGACATTAGAAGCAATTACATTGCTTGGTAGGAGATAAATAGAGGTTGTCTATAGTTCATCTTTTGTTTTATGAACCTGACTTGCAATATTGTATTGCTAACAAAGAATCAAAAGACTGTCGTGCCATACATAAATATTCATGAGATTTGCCTTCATACAAACAAAATTGGCAGTATGTTTAGTAAAATTCACCTTTTCCCTCTCTGATTACTAGAATTATGAATTCAAACTATGTTGTATAATCTATTGTTAAGTTTAACACACATATTTTCAAGCAGAACCAATTTACTACTCAAATGCGGGGGTGTCATGTTCGCAAGGAAGGATATCCTCGACTGTTGAGAGTGAGGAAGAATGAGAGGGTTTGGCCTTTCCGGTGTCGCTATGCATCGTTTTGTTGCTTCCCCCGCCGCCCAAGTCGTGCCTCTAGCTCGACGTATGCCGCGTACTGTGTTGCCGAACCCTTAGGAAGGCAAGATCGAAAGGGAGTCAGAGAATTAGACAGTGAGATAAAGTAAAGGATGATATGGAGGGAAAAGGTTTGTTGGAAGAGGGAGTCTTTGACAGAAGGCATTGGAAAGGGTGTATCAGTCAACCGAGCTCTTAATGTAGGGATAATGGTGGGAAAGAATATATGCATAGGACCTATACACACACACTGTAAATATATATATATATATATATATATATATATATATATATATATATATATATATATATATATACTGTATATATATATATATAATATATATATATATATATATATATATATATATATACACTGTATATATATATATATATATATATACTATATATATATATATATATATATATATATATATATACTCAGAATTCCCCAATTAATATACTGAAAGCAAAACATTCATTAACTACAGCGTGGATATAGATATGTTGTAATAACTATCTAACAAATAGATATAGATATATAGATATTTTGCGTTATTAGAAACTAGAAGCTTCTTTTGTAAGACCTGGAAACTAGAAATAAATTCTGCAAAGTTAAAGTTCTCTGAACGTTGAAGTAACAAAAGGATACCTGAAATTATGATAATGGTGCGAGTTTTGGTATGGATATTCTTGCAGTAAATATAATAAATGCGCTATTCAATTTCATTTATAGAAAAGTTACATAAATTGTTGAGACAGATATATACTGAAAATGACGTTACAGTCATAACATTAACTCACACTCACACACACACACATTGTCCGGACAGTCAGTCATAGCCCCCAACAACAATAATTGTTGCTGTGGCCTGATTGGTAACGTCTCTGCCTGGGGTTTGCCGGTCGGGGGTTCGAGTCCCGCTCAGACTCGTTAGTGCCATTAGTGTCTGCAACCTTACCATCCTTGTGAGCTAAGGTTGGGGGGTTTGGGGGAGCCTATAGGTCTATCTGCTGAGTCATCAGCAGCCACTGCCTGGCCCTCCCTGGTCCTAGCTTGGGTGGAGAGGAGGCTTGGGCGCTGATCATATAATATATGGTCAGTCTCTAGGGCATTGTCCTGCTTGTTAGGCAATGTCACTGTCCCTTGCCTCTGCCATTCATGAGCGACCTTTAAACCTTTAAACTATTCCAGAGAAGCAAGAAAGAAAGAGAAAAGGTGTCAGATAGGTATTAATTCCCTCTCTCCTCCGTTGACAGAAATATTTCTTTTGAAACCGATAACCTTAATCCAGGGCGTCGAGGTCTATGTTTCCAGAGCGCTTTGGCTCAGTAACTAATCTGATTGTCTCGGTCAAAAGCTTCATAAATTCCCATAATTAGGTAATAATATATCACAACAGCTGTCATGGGGATCGGTAATTAAAAAATAGGTGATTCTTGGTCACTAAACCTTATATATTGTTGAAAAAGACAGAAAAATCTAACGTTTATTCCTAATATATTAGAAGTTCACTAGAAAATACAATTAATTTTCAATGGTACTGGTTATATCACAACAGCTGTCATGGGGATCGGTAATTTAAAAAATAGGTGATTCTTGGTCACTAAACCTTATATATTGTTAAAAAAAGACAGAAAAATCAAACGTTTATTCCCAATATATTAGAAGTTCACTAGAAAATACAATTAATTTTCAATGGTACTGGTTATATCACAACAGCTGTCATGGATATCGGTAATTAAAAAATAGGTGATTCTTGGTCACTAAACCTTATATATTGTTGAAAAAGACAGAAAAATCTAACGTTTATTCCTAATATATTACAGTAGAAGTTCACCAGAAAATACAATTAATTTTCAATGGTACTGGTTTATATCACAACAGCTGTCATGGGGATCGTTAATTAAAAAATAGGTAATTCTTGGTCACTAAACCTTATATATTGTTAAAAAAAGACAGAAAAATCAAACGTTTATTCCCAATATATTAGAAGTTCACCAGAAAATACAATTAATTTTCAATGGTACTGGTTATATCACAACAGCTGTCATGGGGATCGGTAATTAAAAAATAGGTAATTCTTGGTCACTAAACCTTATATATTGTTAAAAAAGACAGAAAAATCAAACGTTTATTCCCAATATATTAGAAGTTCACTAGAAAATACAATTGATTTTCAATGGTACTGGTTATACGTCTATGCAAATTCACAGAGCAAAATTTATTATTGGAAAGTATTTCAGTTTGATCCGAGAGTAAATTAAACGTTTTGAAGAGGCTTAAGAACTTTTGTACTTGCGGTTGGAAAATACAGGAATTTGAAAATTTGGTGGTTAATTCAACATTAACAGTTTGTTCAGAATCTATAATTTAAAGTAAATGTTTTGGAGCTATTTTCACTATGAAATAACAATTGACTTACATTAGGAGCAATTTCAAGAGAGGAAATAGAGCTAAAACTATCCTGTATGAACAAACAAATAAAAGATTTTGATCAGCTTTACAGCCACGTGTGAATATTTTCTATCTTAAAATGTAAAAGCAAAAATTCACCAGGAAATCCATTTATTCTATCCAAACTATTAAATATAAGGTAAATTAGATTTTTAAATCCACAAACAGATTAATTTCGGTACATATTTCTTTGGTAAATAGCCTGCTGCTCCCTTATTATTTGAAATATAATTCTATAATCATATTCCTTGCAATATACGTTGGTCATGCTTTTCAAATTAGATAAGGTTTTAATTACTTTTAAGTATTCTATAACTCCTGATCAAAATCAATGACTATTCACCTCAATTATAAGAAAATGATAAACACCCTCAAGGAATAGTATTTCAATAGATTTCTTTTAGTAGCTACTCGCACGAAATACACCCTACCACAGCCGTTAACTTCTAACAAAAAAAAAAAAAAAGAGAGAGAGAGAGAGAGAGAGAGAGAGAGAGAGAGAGAGAGAGAGAGAGAGAGAGAGAGAGAGAGAGAGAGAGAGAGAGAGAGAGAGAGAGAGAGAGAGAGAAATTATAACATCCTAATTTCAAATTTCTTATTTTCATGGAAATTCGTGGAAGCTGGCAAACATATAACAAGCAGGTGTCACTCGGTTCTATAGAAAACAAAATAAAAAATTCATGGCGTCCGAAGTTCACTCTTCCTGTTTTGAAGATTACACTCACTGGTCAAACAGAATGGAATATCAACCCAGGAAAAGCTGGACTTTACAGCAGCGTTGATGATGAATATTCTCAAACAATTTTCTTTGTCGCAATTTCCGCATCAAACCTAAAACAAAGGTTCGAAAATTAAAGTAATCACTAAGATAACTTTTGACACAAACTATATTACAATACAGCCCCGGCTTTTTTCTTAGAGTAGCTGTACATCGTGTTCTTTTAGACATCACATAGATCAAAATAGAATAAGAGGTGGCCTTATCTTGACGTTGCAGTATAGGAAGTCTTATAAGAACTTCTTTCATTAAAAGTTTTTTTCAGGTACGTTCCTCTCCACAAAGTAAACTTTGTTTTCAAAAAAGGACAGGTACGAGGACAAATTTACTGATACTTGCGGTCTAATACAAATACAAACAAGGTGGACGAGAAAAAAGGGTTTAATTTTAATCTATTTATTTATCTATCTATTTATCTATACACACACACATATATATATATATATTATATATATATATATATATATATATATATATATATATATATATATACACGTATATATGTAGTCTATATATAATTATACATACACACATATATATAATGTTTTATATATATATATATATATATATATATATATATATGTGTGTGTGTGTGTGTGTATGTGTATGTGTGTGTATTGATCAATACTTTTATGTATGACAATCAACAGGAGTGTACAAATTACGATAAAGTTATGTATAGAAATAATGTTACATAATAGATTCAGACCTTTTTTTCTGTACAGTTAGCGCGCATCGTTGTGCAAACTTTTCGAGTTTGCACAACGATCCGCGTTTTTGGGACCCATATGATATCGGGTGAAAAAAAATCGGCCGAGAGAAAACGACTAGTTGGCAACTTTCAGTCGTCCACCCCCGCTGCTGCTAGCACGGGAAGAGTCCGTTAGTATGTAAATGAACGTCGTGGCGAGTGTTTTTGTCCGGGTAACTTCATTTATTTTTCGCTTTTTGTGAAATTTCGCGCTGTGTTTGGGTGTGCCCTGCCCTTTGTCCGATGCCTGGAAATCGTACAGGTCGTGATAATATTGTAAGAGTGATAGAATTGCATAAAGTGGGAAAGAATAATAGAGAAATAGCGAACCAGACGGGAGTGACCGAGTCAACTGTGTCGCGACTCTTGAAAAAATGGCGTGCGGATGGCGGTGGTGATAAAGTTCCCGTTCACAAACATGCTGGGGGCAAGGCCCTAAAGATATCCCCGAAGGCTTTGATGCTTCTAAAGCGGGAATTGGACGTTACTCCTTCCATAACAGCTAAGGAACTGAAAAATAATAACCCCAAACTTCTCGGCGACGTCTCTATCCGAACAATCAGAAGCGCTTGAATTACTCCAAAGTGAAAGCGCGCGTGAAGCCCCTCGTCACTGCGAAACAAAGGCGCCGTCGTGTCCAATTTGCCAAAGGACATAAAGACTGGGACCTTGTTCAATTTCATAAGGTCCTTTGGACCGATGAGGCTACGTTTTGTATAAGTGAAAGTAAGGGAACGAAGGTGTGGAAGTCTCCTACTGCGTCAGCTTGCGATCCCCGGCTGATGGTAACAAGTGTTAAGCACCCTCCATATCTTATGGTGTGGGGTGCCTTTGGGTACGGTGGGTTAGGGAGTTTAGTGATACTCCCTAAGGGCCAGACTGTCAACTCCCAGCGCTATATCAAGCTTCTTAAGGAGAATTTAGGGGAAAGTTTTGCCAAAACTGCGTGTGAGATCCTTCAACAGGACGGCGCCCCTTGCCACACCTCAAAGGCTGTTAAGAAGTGGCTCCAAAACAGCGAAGTAGAGTTCATAGAGGATTGGCCTGGTCAGTCACCAGATATATCCCCCATAGAAAACCTATGGGGGATCATGAAGGGACACCTTCGTCAGGAAGACACCTCTACTATACCCAAGCTGACCGTAGCCATACGTAAGGTGTGGGAGGAAATTCCTGATTACCACTGTCAAAACTTGGCCAATTCTGTCCCCAAACGACTCAAGCAGGTCATCAAGGCCAAGGGCTTCCCCATCAAGAAGTAGCATTGACGGTGTAAGTGTTCAACTATTTTTTTATTATTATTTTATCAATGCATTCTGATTTTTTATTGTACTGTATATATTCTGAGTTTGCACAACGATCCGCGCTAACTGTATGTCTGTAGTCTGATGGCAATGAAAGCTATTTAAAACACCTTACGTTTAAGAAATTGGTGAAACTTTTCCTTCCATAACCAATATAGCTCAGTCAAAAAAAATGGGAATTTAGGAGCACAGGTGTGCTCACTGGCAACCACAGGTGTGCTCCATGGCACTTATGTGGGTCAGTATGTGTTAGTAAGCTTTGGAGTACGGTTCGACTTTGGGGATGCTCTGCGTTTATACGTCATTATTCTCTCCCGGAAGCCTATCTCCTGATTCATTAGTCTGAAGTATTCTGACACAGCTGAGGCTAAGGAACTGCTGAAGTACTTCTAATACGATGGGTCATAGTTCTGAAAACTGGTGACGATAAAAGAAACCTTTCAGTGAACGTTCAGTGATAACTGTGTGGCACCAGCAGATTACTATTACAGGTAGGAAAGATCGTATGAGTCACACATACTCATCACCCGGACTTACTTTCCGTCATAACAACATTGCGCTCTGAATATTCTCCCAACGATTTCACATATGTGGTGATTCTGGGGATCTTTACAAGCTGCAGTTTCTGACTTATGTGATGTACTTTGCTGAACCAGTGCATTTCAAAGTAGTTAAGCTCTACCGAGATTTTATTTTCTTTATCATTTTATTCACCAATAATTATTCTAGGTCTTCAGTATCAACTTTTAATGAAATTGAAGAACTTTGATATCCTTATATCATTGTTTAGTTAAACCTAGCCACAGTTTTGGTTATTTTTCGATTATAATTTTTCTATTCAATCTTTAGTGTTTCCTATTTATAACGAAGGAGGATTGGGTGTATGTTATTTATGTTGATGCTGAAAAGTATTCAAGACAGATAACATTATTATAACTCCGAAGCAGTAACAAAGGGAATAGGAAAAACTTAGATCTTTAAAAGAGATTCTTCAAGTAGCAAATATATTACCGTGTTCAGATTTAAAAAGAAAACATTGATTTAGGACAGTGGTGAGCAGAATATCCCTATTATATAGCTCATGATGATAGAAAAACCACACAACACGGATGAGGTGTCAGATGCAATTTATTTTAGGCAATATATTGACAAACACGAGGTACTATGTCACAATTAGTGAAAATTGAAACATACTATTAGATAGAAAAATAAGATGATTGCACGTCTCCGAAGGATGTAAATTACACGTTGGTGTTTCTTATTTTCAAGTCTAGTCCAATGTTAGCATTGGATCGGATAATTGTATGTCAAAGTAGAATAATTTATGTACGAGGTGGGAAATGAGTCTTTGTCAGAGGGAGGTTGTTGATTATAATCGAAAATAGGGTAGGAGAGAGAAATAATTTCTAATTAAAACAGTCATATATCATCTATCAAGGTACAAGTATTTCGCAATTCTTTATATGAGATAGTGCGTTATTCTTACAGAATTATGAAGCATATATCAAAGCAACAAATGGCAAGTTACCTAGAATTGCATCTTCACAAAACTCCAATAGATTCTAGATTATTTCCATTCGATCTCAAATACTGTAATCTTTTTAGGGGACACAGAATACTAGAAGTCAGACTTGTTTCTTCTGTATTGGTCCACTTGTTAAAGAAACAGAACCAGTGAATCTTCACCAAGGAA
>NC_090750.1:66890148-66905441 GCF_036898095.1 Palaemon carinicauda | reverse complement strand
GAATGTATGAAGAAGATGATAGGTAGTGAAAATGTAAATAGTTCAGAATTAACAGGCGGAAGGAGGGGAGTGAAACTTTGAAATTTCGCAATAAATGTTGAGAAAAGACATTAAGGATATTTAATTCAAATATAGGTGTATGAAGTGGCTACCAATGTAAAATCTCCCCTGCACGATGTTTTCATCTATGCTTTAACGGTCGAAGAGTGAATATGGCAATGAAAACTGCCTATTTTCTTAGGACCCTCATGCTAAGTAATGATGTTTTACGTATGCAAGTAGATTCGTCAAATTCCCAAATTTTTCGCTGTTGGAACCTTTGGGCTTATAGCATATTGCTTTTCCAACCATGGTTATAGCCTAGCTTGTAATAATAATAATAATAATAATAATAATAATAATAATAATAATAATAATCACGTTATACTTGAATGCAATAAACTACAAAGACAAATGAAAATACTGAGTGAATCCCAACCTTTCGGGACTCACTTAGTACTTTCATTTTTCCTTGCGGTTTATTGCACGTTTACAGATATAAATTAAGTTTCAGTAACCGTTACCTCATCAAGTTTGAGGTTACGTGAAAATATGAATAAAATATACTAAGTTTCTATGAATTTTTCAAAAGTTAGTAATAAGAAAGGCAAGGCCGTAATCATAACGATTACGGCAATATCAATAAAAATGCTGCGTGACCGCTCATGCATACGGGTACCTGTACAAACAAACATTAGTCATCAATAATCTTCAGGATTCATAACGAGTAAATCATACTTGTTTTGCCTTTGTGCCCCAGTGAGTAATTGTCATTTTATCCGTATAATATGTACCCCGAGACGCATCATTTTTATCTTTCTCCTATCGAACCTAATCTAACATTCACGTCGGAGTGCAACAATTGGGTGTTCCCCAGCTGCACTTGGGAACTGAATGGCCTCACAGGGTCCAGAGCAGATATTCATCAATCTAATTCTACAACCAAATGGCACACTGAACATGGTACAAGTGAATAACCGTTAAATTACCAAAAACATATTGAGATTTTATATATAGATGTGTGGTGATAAACGGGGAATGATAGACTCTATTGCAGACTGTTTCATTTCACCGAGTATTGATTGTAATCTCAGTGTAACCTTGTATGACACAGAGTTTCACTACAAGTATTTCTAGTTTATTAATCGTATTTAAGAACTTAATGTCACATTTTCCTTGACGATGGGGGTAAATTGGACCAATGTAGACATCTCTATAAATTGCCCACAAGTAAGTTTTTGCAGATCGTTGTGTAATCACGGATGTTCGTTCACGAGACCCAAGTAAGCATGTGAATGAATAAACAATCTGTATAAACATATAACATGTTTATACAGTAGTCTTCTCTATAGGGAGGCCACACTTGCTTATTGTACGTGTGCAGTATGAGAAAATCATAAAGAAAAATATTCCAACCAAAACTAGTATACATAGGTCATCTTACTAACGCCTAACTGATTAAAACCACATTGCGTAATTTGTCAAAAATAGATAAAAATTTAAATATTTATATCTGAGAAATAATGTAATATGAATGTAAAGGGACAATAACTCAAAATTGACAGATAAGCATCAATTTCGGTTGACGCTACCTCAACGCTGATTTATCCCGAATACTACATTTACCAGTAATCGGAGTTAAAAAACTTTCAACCTGTATTCATGGAGTTTTTATTAATTTTGGTTTTGGTTGTATCTTTAACCCCTTATAACGCAATTAAATTTTAGCTAAAACACATATCATTTTACCTCCTATTGTATGTATAAATTGATATAGGTATTTTGTATGTATGTTTATTTCATAATTTCGAATGAATTAAATCACAAACCAAGACTAAAGCTGTGTGTTCTGTATTCCATATACGCAAAAAAGAAAAAAAAGAAAATAACTGGAACGTAAGACTCAAAAGAATGCTACCTACCGATTATCATTCGAATGCTTTTCTTTACCCTTTCATCACAAGACAGTTTTATATGTAGAAATATCTACATGAAATCTATAAAGAACTAATATTTTAGGTATACGATTTACAGGTGTTATTCTATATATATATATATATATATATATATTTATATATTTATATGTATATATATGTATATATATGTATATATATACATATATATACACACACTCATATATATATATATATACAGCAGATCCTGTATATATATGTATATATATACATATCCTGTATGTGTATCTATATATTTATATATATACACAGGATATGTATATATATGTATATGTATATATATATATATATATATATGTGTGTGTATATATACATTTTTATATATATACATACACTTATATATGCATATCCTGTATGTATATATATATATATATATATACATATATATATATATACATACACTTATATATGCATGTCCTGTGTATATATAGGCCTATATATATATATATATATAATACACACTTATATATGCTTATCCTGTATGTGTGTGTGTATATATATATATATATATATACATACACTTATATATGCATATCCTGTATGTGTATGTATATATATATATATATATATATGTATATATATATATATATTATCATTATTATTATTATTAATATTATTATTATTATTATTATTATTAGCCGAACTACAACCCTAGTTGGAAAAGCAGGATGCTATAAGACGAAGGGCTCCAACAGAGAAAATATCCCAGTGAGCGAACGAAATAAGGAAACACAAAATAGTGTACATAGGTGTGCCCTTAAGCAAGTAAACTCTAACGCAAGACAATGGAAGAACATAGTACAGAGGTTATGGCCCTACCCAAAACTATAGAACAATTGTTTGATTTTGGAGGGCCCTTCTCCTAGAAGAGCTGCTTACCATAGCTAAAGCGTCTCTCCTACCCTTATCACGTGGAAAGAAGCCACTGAACAATTACAGGGCAGTAAGTAATTTTTTGAGTGCAGAAGAATTTTTCTGTTATCTTTGTGCCGTTAGGTGTATGAGGAAAGGGAAGAATGTATATAGAATAGTCCAGACAATTTGGTGTAAGTGTAGTCAAATAGGCTATAACCAGAGAGGGATCCAATGTAATACTCTCTGACCAAAGAACCCAATAACTCTGTTGCGGTAGTATCTAACGGTGACTGCTTTCTTGTCAAACTTACTACCTTACATTAACTTACATCAACTTATGTATACTCCTAAGTAGCAATAATATATGAATACAAAAATTATCGGTTTTGAGCTCAGAGAAACTTAAGTATATTGCAAGTTTGGAGTTTGGATGACAAAACAATGGTTGTGCAAACATACATCAAAGTTTTTTTTCCCAATGAGGTCAAAGGGGTTCCTAAAACCAACTTAGTTCATTTATATATATATATATATATATATATATATTATATATATATATATATTATTTATATATATATATATATATATATATATATATATATATATATATATATATACATACATACATATTTTACCCCAATCATTCATATTTTGCATAAAATGTCGTGAAACTATGCATAATATGTGTTATTTCGTCACCAAATGTTGACAGTCAATATTGCTACACGGATCCTGTTATGTCTAACATAATATTTCATTTATGTTGCTAGTATTTCTATGTGTATTCAAGTCAATAAAAAAAAAATAATCTATATGAAATAACTACAGTATTCTACTTTTGCCTCCGAAAAAAAAAAATTAAATACGGTTATTTCCAAACCTTCTCGCAGACTCTTGATTACAGTATATGCCGAATATATTTCCTCCCTTAGAATTACTCATCATTTAGCTGCTCCCTCATCCTTGCTGACCCTTCTCTCATAGACAAGCGTCCAATAACATCAGCTAAATGAAATCCAGCACCATATGTTCTTAAAGCCAAAAATATCATATAAGCGTCAATAAAATTCCCCCCTGGAATCCTCCTACCTGACCTCCACAATAAAGAGAAATTGATGCACCGGCTGGGGAAAGCCTGTAGGGGTCAGGAAAGAGGGTAAGGTCCGTTCCAGACTGTTCCCTGTTCTCATATCTTGCTAAATGACCCACCAAGGCTATGCCTGGATTCCAGCCTCCCTCCCTGACTAAGTCTCTTTCTCCAAATTTTTTTCGTCCAGGTGATGCTGACGTTTATCCAGACTGGTGACATTCTACTCTCTTTTTGAATGGCTCTTTAAGAGGACTGTTTTCAATACTTTCCTTTCCACTTCATACTATATTTTGGTTGAGGCAATGACTACTAAAAACTAATTTTCACGAATGCTAGTAAATTAGTACAGTTAGAAAGGCAAGCCTCTCTCTCTCTCTTTTTTTTTTTTTTTTTTTTTTGTGATTAATGCATATATACGGTACAATGTGTGCTTCGAAAAAAGGTCTTTCGCCTAATGTGTGATAATACAAATATTTCGTTCATGATTTCCCCAGGAATTAATCATTTACTATTCACATAAAATCCATAATGTATCTCAATTTCTTTTAGTCCAATACCTCGTTTAGAATTATCTAATTTGGTTTGCATTTCAAAAAATCCAACATTTTCCTATATCAGCTTTTTCTCTTTTAATCAAGCTTTAGTACTCTATCATTATTTCTAACTACGTTATAATCGTATATTTCAAAGCCTTTTATAATGTTTAGATATTTTTATTCTTTTCTCATCAAAAATTTCTTATTCATCATTTGAAGACTTTCTTTTCTTACTTCCCTTTAACACTATACAAGTTTGTTCTAACATTCAATGATTATTTAATCTAGATATAGGTTTGATGTGTTCATCATCCACAAGCTCAAAGAGTGCATTGCAATTTCAAGAAATAATCATAAAACTTACTTTTTGAGAGGGAAGGGTTTGGAAAGGAGGAAGTTGGGCAGAATTTCTTGACAGCTTTTAAAGGTTTAAAGGTTAAAAGGTCGCTAATGTATGGACGATGCAAGAGAAAGGACAATGTCCCATAGACTGACCATATATACATGTAATCAGCCCCCAACCACCTTGCTATAGCTCACAAGGATGGTGAGGTTGCAGACACTACTAGAAACTATCGAGCTCGAGCGGGTCTCGAACTCTTGTCGAATAGTTCGCAAGGCAAGGTCTTTTCCAATAGGCTGCCACCTGTACTTTGTTTTGAAAAGTATCCAAAACCAATATGATTATTGGAAGCCTATCAAATTCTCATTTATTGGATCGTCACTAAAATCAAAAAAAATATTTACTCGTTGGTATACGTAGGATTGACTATAATAAAAGACAAGAAGGATTTGTATTTCTCAGAATTATTGGAATACATTTCAGCTAATATTTTCCACACGCATGCGCTGAGGCATTAACAGGTAAGGATATAGATTATTTCACAAAAATAAACAAATAAATTGTATGTTTGCTAACAAAATCTTTTACAAGAAATAAAAGTTTCTTTTTGATATTTGCGCTATACAAACACATTTTTAATTTCTGGATTTTCTTTGTTACTCATTAAATCATCTTACTTTCTTAATTATGCTACTTTTTCCTTTTTCGATTTTCCTTTTACAGAGCATTCTTTATCTTCAATTTATTTTCCTGTAATGGGTTGTTTTCCTTGTCGGGTCTTTGTACCTAAAGGTTCTGATTGCCAACTGCACTGGTATTTAATAATAATAATAATAATAATAATAATAATAATAATAATAATAATAATCTATATCCTTCAGGCTTACCTGATTCCTTTTTATTTCGTTTAGTCTAAATGAAAATCGTTTCAAATATTTTAATAAAGATTTTTCAGTATAGCATTCTGAAAAAAAAAACTTCTGATTTTATTCCGTGTTACTGTAATCTTCTTTTCCAGCTACTATTTTATAATTAGGTCGAGAGCCTTGCGGGGATGAATTTTAAAAATATGTTCAATGAAAAGTTTCATTGTAAAGGAATAAATTAAAAAATGTTAACCCCGTTTTAAGGTAGCACTCCTACACACAGGATTTAAGATTAAAAATATCAGTGTGACATACAGACAGAGAGAGAGAGAGAGAGAGAGAGAGAGAGAGAGAGAGAGAGAGAGCATAATATAATGGTACACTATTAAAAATTTGCATTAAAAACGGTAAATGGCTGCCAATATTTATTCCATGATTTTTCAAGTTTGAAAAACGGATATATTGACTTTACGGTCACTAACCCATAAAAGATAATAACAGAATAAGATAAAATTACGGTCGCCTGTATTTTACTGAAAGACGGCTGAGAACAGTATATTTTTACGGAGAATTTCAGATTAAAATTACGGTTTTTTTTAATAGTGTATGTACTGTATACTCGCTAATCCAAATTCGTAGATAGCCATAAGGATAAGAATCATCCCACATAGAAGAGAGAAAACAAAACATATATTCGAGAAAGTTTCCAGAAAATGGCTTTATGAAAAGGGATTTATTTTTGTTAATAGAGTGAGTGAAGGGATGTAAATAATCCTGATTATTCATCAGAAACTCTCATCCTGTGATTGACAGAATACTGACGCAACAGACCATTGTTCGTTTCCCGCAGGGAAGTAAAGATTAACTGTTGGGTAATTTAAATAGGTTGTAAAGGTTCCAACAATGTTTATAAAGTTGGTGTAAGAGAATGCGAATCTTGATGATGATGTACCTCATTACAATGAATAAAGATTTCCCACTAAACTCACGGTAAAAAAAAAAAAAAGGGGGAGTTAGGGACCATTTAAGATATATGGTACTTATGAGAAAAAAGTAAAATACTAAAAGCTAAAGGATATGGAGTTACCGTTGCTTTGCTGACTTATAGAAATGTATAATTTGAATAAGGGTTTTATAACTTATGTATATATTTTCTAATTTGTTAATATGTCCACTAGCAAGTGTTGCTATACATTTTAGCACATATCTCGTCATAATGATTAAACATGCAGAATATTAGAACTTCTAGATTGTTTTTAGAATTTTTTTTTTATAGTTTCATTAGAATTCATAAGTACGTTTTTTATTTCAAAATCCCATATATATATATATATATATATATATATATATATATATATATATATATATATATATATATATATATATATATATAAATATATATATGTATGTATGTATATATATATATATATGTATGTATGTATGTATGTATGTATATATATATATATATATATATATATATATATATATATATACATACATACACTTACATGTTAATATGTGGAATAGATTGATATTTTGGGAATTAATTGACATAATATCATCTCGAAATGAATGACGGAAATGGATAGTTGCGGAGCAGTTTTATTCCTCTAAACATGAAAGCAAGTAATAGAAAAAAAAAACATTATGGTCTGAAATTCTAAACGTAATTTATTTCACAAGGGAATTGTCAGACGAAAAACGTATCGCAACTAACTGAAATGATGCCTCTGACCTCGACAAATATACTTGCGAAAGAAAACGGGTTTTGTGATGCATATTGCTGAGGCACAATACTGAACGCAATCTGATGTATAAATTAAAATTCATATTCGCATAAGAAATTTAATAATTAAATACGGAAATTAGTAAAAGAAAGAAAGAAAAAGACAACATGAAAATCTGTAAGTGGAACAGATAGACTAATCTTTTCAAAATGGTTTACGTATGATCATTTAATGTTCCTTGTTAATCTAATTGTTCTTTTGAAGCCTTTAAAAAGACCAAACACAAGCAAGGCATGTCGTCTATCATGCTTTAAGGTCTATAAAATATAAAGGAATCATCAGTTACAAGGTAATGTAATGCTACCAAAAGTCTCTCACTGTTTCATTTCCATAAGCTTTGTATTTATTACAAGCTTAACGCCACTAACCCCTCGACCCCCGTTAAGTTAAGGCAATTCTTCAAAACCTCAAAAGGTCAGACATACTTGTTTAGTTTTTTCAATCCTTCCGTATCACCAGACAGATGTCTTATAATTTTCAGTCTACCACATGCATTTTGAGTCTGTAGCATTTGACTTATCAACATTTTCCTTTTCCGCTTCCTCTTTGTTAATAAAATCATGAACTCATTTTACACCCCTCTACGACCCGGATTTGGCCACCATCCTGAAAAACTGCGGGTTTTTTTTTTTTTTTTTTTTTTTTTTTTTTAATATCTCGCATGAGAATTACTATAGAGAGAAAGATAACAATACCTAAGATAATCTACGTAAGAATTTCTATTAGAATACCATTAATTTTTGTGTTACGTTGTACCGTTATGGTGCCAGAGTTATTAAAATTATCACAGGTTGTTTTGCATACTTCACGTTTCCTTATATAGAATATCATCTCCCAAGGATTGCCTTCTTCTTTTATTCTGGCAACCAACTGTCCACCTAAAACGTGAAGTTATCAATCTTAGTCATTGCTCTGCTAACTGGACTTCTAAATGATCGTTCAGTACCATTAATGTACGCGCTTCTACCTGATAAATTTCAGACTACTTATGCTAATTTTCTTGACCAAATAAAACTAGTGAAACCAGATTTAGCGCCAGAATCAATCATGGTTGACTGAAAAGATGTTCAATTAATAGTTTACGTACCTTTGGCATTTCCTGAAATCGAGATAAAGGGCTGTTTTTCCACTTTAGCTAAAGCTTATACATACATTCAATCTAACGGATTGCAGCAAAGATACTTGGAGGACGAAGAGCTTTCTATCTCTATGAAAATGTTATCTGCTCTAGTTTTTGTTCCCGAATGTGATGTTATCCAAGCTTTTGAAACTGTTTGTGAAAAACTTCCTCCTCAAACGTATATGCAGGGTTGCCAGTTTTTCCAAAGGAGAACACGCCAACGTCTGATCAACTGCAGCTTTAAAAGGCCAACCTAATAGCAGAAAAAGGCCGAAAATATAGCATTTAAAGCTAACTAATTTCAAAAATGCCAAATTTAGGTATCTGGCACAAAAAGGCTAAATTTTGAGGGTTTTTTGGCCCGGAAAAGGCCAACCTGGCAAGCCTGTGTATATGCTGCAAGCTCACTTTGAGGGTACGTTCTTAGGACGACCATGTCGGGGAGGAAGACGACGAGAACCAATATTTGCAATGGATATGTGGAATATGTATAATCGAACTTCAGAAGAACTGCTAAGAACAAACGATTCAGCGGAGGGATGGTATAGAGGTTTTCTATCTAACGTTGACTGCTACCATCCTAATATTTGGAAATTCTTAAGATGTCTCCAAAAATAACAAGCATTACATCACGTTCATTGCTTGATCGATTGATCAACACGTGCATACGACTCAATATTCGACAGGCTTTAACAAACAACAATCTAGAAAAAAATATTTGTCTCGAAAGGTATTGTTACTGTAGTAAAGGATTGTGCAAATAGAAGTGCCATAGAATATTTACTAGGAATTGCATATAATTTAGATTTTTTGAAAATAAAGAAGCCGTTTGCATATCTTTTAATCAATCATATATATTCGTTTTTATCTTTGTAGTACAATGTATATATTATTAAATAAATAAACTAATAATTTGAAAACACGTTTTTCCTTCCTATAGACCTACATATATGGGGTTTTCTTGTTTTTATCATATTTGTGGAATTGAGGTGTCAAGGCTCTAATATAATATAATGAAGGGGTTAATTCTTCTGGGGGGATAAATGCATAAATGAGGCAGTATAAAATTCCCTGACTGGATGTTACAAAGCATATACTTGGAAAAGCCCTGAGTCAGCATAGGAAGTATATGATCCTAAAGGCCATGTCACACTCTAGTGCAGTGTTTATGGGGTAAATTACCCCAGTGAGGTAATGGACCCGTATTTTTTGGGGGTAATCAAGATGTTCTGAAATTGACGGCCGTGTAGCCCTTTCTGTAACCAAGCCCAGAGTAGAGAAAATTGCACAGGCAAAACAAGCTCAACCCTCACACTGAAAAACCAGAGCAAACATAAAGTGATTACTAAATATCTATTAATATTGTTACATTGAATATTCTGCACTGATGATGGTTCATTTTGATATCCATTAAAATGGAAAAGTTTGCATTTGTTTTGGATCCTTAACTATAAGCAGCCAATAGCGGGCTACATGATCCATACAGTTCATCAGGTGGCTGCAAAAAAACATCCGATGTTACCGGGTATATGTTCAATGGGGTAATTGATTAGTTGGAAATAAAATTTTGGGCTAATTTAAAAAACGTTGGGAAACACTGCTCTAGTGTGTAGCATCAGGGTATGCCAAACCCGGTTTATACGGACTCTTTGGGGATTATTCCTTATACGCCAGGCTGACATTCAGCATACATTTCTCATACGTCGGTACACGTCCGTATACATCCAACTGAAATCAACTCCACCTCACTTACGCTCGCATACGCTAGCCATATGCTGCCTGAACACTGACTATAAGCTCACTTAACGCAAGCGACACGTTACTCGCATGGTCATTTACAACAATTTGGCTTCCTACATAGGAAAGTTGAGCTTATGGCCATTTTTTTCCGAAAATTTCATATGCTTCTCATACGCTGTCATTTTAATCTAGAGAGTGACACCACCCTAAGTTAGAGACCACATACAATAGATGTTTAAAACCATGCTTTGGACTAAGATGAACAGAAAGACCTATTTGTAGAGGGAATATGAAAGAGCTTGTTCTCACTATTTTTAGGATAGCATTTGAAATGATTGTACACTTACTATCCCATTTTCTTTGATTTCGTTTAACAAGGCAATCGACAGTATCCGGAATAAGCAATTCCAAGTCAATTAAGAAGTTTTCTGGTGATGGATACTGACCAGTTTCATACACCTGCGACACTGTATCTTCAACAATTATTTTGGTAGCTATATTTTCAATGCGAAGCTGCTTCTCTTTCTTGTCATGACTGTATTTTACGTATCAAGCATCAGTCAGTATTTTGTTCCCTGTATCACGGAAACACAACACTAGTTCTCTGTTTTTGTTAACAGAAACAACAATGTATTGCCCATATCTTTCTATCAGTTCAGATTTCATTGTTTCATCAATTGGTAGCTCGCCACATACCCCTCAAAAGTCTCGCTTCAAATAAACTAGCATTCATATGGCACTAAAAATGGTCCAAATTATCACAAACTAGAATAGAAGACATATGTAGATATTCTAGGTATAGACAAATTTTCCCTTAAGGTGAGACTCAACGAAATATTCTAAAAAAAAAAAAAAAAAAAAAAAAAAAAAAAAAAAAAAAAAAAAAAAAAAAAAAAAACTCGCCCTTTTTTTAAGATAGCGGCCAAATCCGATGCGCTTAGAGGAGTGCAAATTTAATACGTTATTAAGCACCCTATTAGGAAAACAATAAAGCTTATTGCAGCTTTCCCGTATTTTATCCTTATTCGGCCTTTTTTTCCTCTATTGACTGGCCTAACAAACAACTAAGAGCTGATAATAGTTGTCTTAACGTAAAGAAATAAATAATCACCAAAGCTTTACCTTTGATAAAGGGTTGCCTAAGAAATATAAATTTATTCAACTGAAGAACCTCCTGTAATGTAAAGAACATTTCTTGCTTGGGAAAATTTCAGACCTATTACTGAGTTTTGTGGAAAAACTTATGACAGGTAGAACAAATCAGAATACAAAGTACCATTTTCTTTTCACGAAAAGACCACACAATCTCTCTCTCTCTCTCTCTCTCTCTCTCTCTCTCTCTCTCTCTCTCTCTCTCTCTCTCTCTCTCTCTCTCTCTCTCTCTATTATTATTATTATTATTGTTATTATTATTAGCTAAACTAAAACCCTAGTTGGAGAAGCAGGATGCTATAAGCCCAAGGGCTCCAACAGGGAAGAATAACCCAATGGGAAAGGGAAACAAGGAAATAAATAAACTGCAACAGAAGTAATGAACAACTAAGATAAACTATTTTAAGAATAGTAACATTAAAAAAGATCTTTCATATTTAAATTGTAAAAACTTTAAAAAAAAGAAACAGAGGAAGAGAAATAGGATAGAATAGCGTGCCCGAGTATAACCTCAATCAATTGAACTCTAACCCAAGACTGTGAAAGGCCAAGGTACAGAGGCTATGGTACTACCCAAAACTGGAGGGCAATGGTTGGATATTGAAATAGCCTTCTTTTAAAAGAGCTACTTACCATAACTCAAATCTCTCTTCCACCCTTACCAAGAGGAAAATAGCCACTGAACAATTACAGTGCAGTAGTTAACCCCTTGTCAAGTGTATGAGGTGTGTGTGTAGGCAAATGAAAATTAAGCCGTAACCAGAGAGAGGGATTAAATGTAGTACTGTCTGGCCAGTCAAAGGACCCAGTAATTCTCTAGTGGCAGTATCTCAACGGGTGGCTGGTATCTCAGCCAACCTCACTCTTAAAACCATTACATAAAAGAAATTACATAAAATCATTTGCAAAATACGGGATCGCACCCCTAAAAATATAAAAGATTGTATTTTGCTGTTTTCTTATCGGTCATATTCAGCTGATCCAGAGTCACCTAATGGATTAAGGAAATGAACCTTTATGCAAGGATTGCCTGGTCCCTCTGATTGGAAGGTATTTATTCGGTAAATGACCCGGTTTCCAGGGATTGGGGAGCAGCGTGCTTTGAAGCAGTCAGGTCGTGGGTCGTAATTATAATATTGCAAGAATATTAAAGGGGAATTTAAAATGCACATTCTATGGAAATTCCAGTTTTATTTCATACGATGATCTAGTAAAATATATTTTCCAATTACTTTCATCTTTGTGTTTCATGTTTGATTATGATGCGGTAGATTTGTTGGTTTCAACTTTACTATGTGTATTTATTTATTTTTTTCAATCTATTTTTTCTAGTTATTGCTTCATTCACTCATTCTCCTGTTCATTTCCTATCATATTTACATTCAAATTACTAATAAATTTTCATACCGGTGTACTAATTTATTATATTTTGTTTGCTTGTCATTAAATATATGGAGACGAGTCTAATTGATTTTCGTTGATAAAACCCAACCAAAGTATCGAATTGGATCGTATTTTGGAAATAGCTATTTTACATCACAGCCCAATTGGCAAAAATGTGCAGTGATGTATCATAGTCATAATTAATGGAATTATTATAGTAAATCAGAAATGTAAAAGGAAACTTACCTAAATCTAGTAGGCTCGTATATAAAGGCTATACAAAAAGCAGCGAAAAATGACCGAGAGGGGAAGCCACTTGTTTTGAAACGGATTCCACCACTGATGCCATATCTGCAAATAACACAAGCCTAATTTCCAACTCTTCCCCCTTACTGTCTGTCTTTCATTTTCTTTCGTTCTCTGTTTATATAAAAATTGGTGCCTTTCCCAATTCTCTCTCTCTCTCTCTCTCTCTCTCTCTCTCTCTCTCTCTCTCTCTCTCTCTCTCTCTCTCTCTCTCTCTCTCTCCAAAAAGTACCTGTTCACGTTGTAGATAACTTCTTTAGCTTGGCTGTGAGGGTAGCCTTGGCAATCTTGAAGCAGAGGGGAACGTTCCATCGCTAGAGTGCGTGTGCATGTCAAAGAGCATGTAGCGTCAATGATTAGCATACGCGCATAGGAGGTCCCCTGCTCATATGGCACGTTTAAGAATGGGGGAAGCCGTTATAGCGAAAACTCGCCTTGGATTTTACCCCATTGGTGCTGTGAAACGTGAGTTAGAACAATTTAGGACACAATTTCGGAAATACGCCATTCTATATACAGTAGGAGAGTGAGAGAAAGACAAAGACAAAGGCTAAAGAGGTGGAGCAAGGTTGGAGAAAGAAGACAAGCCGGTGATTTGTGGAGATGTTATAAGTGGGGAATCCGTTTAAAACAAGGCGCCCTCTCCTAAATGTTTTCTAGCTGCGTTGAGCATAGTAAAATGTCCCGCTCAATCATACCGTAGAATAACGTACTCTATGAATGAGGACTCAGATGTTGGTAGTATTAGCAATAGTAATAATTTATGGAATTCTCTCTCTCTCTCTCTCTCTCTCTCTCTCTCTCTCTCTCTCTCTCTCTCTCTCATATTTTCGATGAATGTCTCAGTAGAGTAAGATATGGAATGGGCGACCAATAATAATATTAACTGTGTGATATAGTTCCATGGCGCAATTCACGTTTCCTTCAACCTGAAATATGCTCCAAGTATTACACAAAGAGAAAACCATTGTTACCTTGGAGTTTCTGTTGCACCATATTGTCTCCAAAGTTTAGGTTCACGTGAATGCTACCTGCTTAGTAACCGCTAAATGTGAATACCATATACGCAACTGATATAACTTTAACTTCCTTGGCATATTACACTACTCTTCTTTAATTGTTTTATATGTGTACCTCTTTTGTTGTTTCTATAAACTTGATTCATTTGCTTGAAGTTGACACTTATTTTCCATGTTAGTTTGTTTCTCAATATCAAGGACTTTACCTTATCTGCACGTGACTCATAAGAAAAATAGGACATTTGTTAGTCTCATATTGATGGTATCAATATGGAATAGTAGATGATACCTATAGCCAGACTATTCCTAACTTCTATATCAGCTCATAGGGATACCAAGAGAACTACCTCCACTTGCCGATTTTTCCATGTTGGAGCTCTTGGGCTTATTGCATCTTGCTTTTCCAACTAGGGTTGTAGCTTGGCTTGTAATAATAATAATAATAATAATAATAATAATAATAATAATAATAATAATAATAATAATAATAATAATAGCCAAAAATTAAGATATTCCACCAAACAGTAACCTCGCTGCGTCTTCACACCTTGAGGTTATCCAGCTTAAGCGAAAGAGGACTACTTTATTAAGTATTATCTTCGGAAAAAAAAAAAGACTACTAAATTAATAATGATCTCAGGCGACAAAAGACACTTTATTAAGAATTGTCTCAAGCGAAAAAGGACTACTTTTATTAGCTATTTTGTATACTAAAACAACACTTACAATAATGCAGTCAAGACCCCTTCATAATCAACACTTTTCATCGTCATTTTATTAAAATTATATCCTGATATTAAGGTCTTTAATTCCAATAACACTCCAGCACCATCTATAATATCGATCTAATTCTCTCTTACCTTCAACCCAGTTTTTCAAATTAGACCCTGTCTTCATCAATTTATTGTACTCCATTTTTTCAGTGTCACTGAATCACTTCAACACATTTTCCATATCTATGCTAAAATCCATATTTTTCTTTTTGCTAATATTATATTGTTCATGGCTTTGAAAATATATAATAAGTGCGAAATATTCTAATTGATGTTTAAAGTTTCAATTTTTATTACTACTTTTAACTGTG
>NC_090750.1:66882648-66885148 GCF_036898095.1 Palaemon carinicauda | reverse complement strand
GTGAAAATTCCCGTACATCATTAGAGCCATAGATGGGAAGAACATTATCATTGTCACTGACTAAAAGTTCTTTTAATGTGACATGGGCCACAATAGTGCTAGTTCAGATGCAGGTATTATCAACAACACTGAATTGAAGGAATAACTGAAGAATAGTGAGCTTGGGTTACCCGATCCAGAATCTCTACCTGGAGACAATATACCAATGCCGTACTTTCAGCTGGGTGACGACTCATTTAAAGACCTGGTTTATGAAAACCCTGCAGTTGCAGAAAATGACCAAGTCACAGCGTGACTTCAACTACGGATTATCAAATGCAAGTAGAATTGTTGCGAGTACATCTGGCATTAACACAAATCACTTCCAATGTCTGATGACCACCATGCCACAGGAAACAGACACAGTTGCCATCAAGCGTTGTCATGCTGCATCCTCCACAACTTAGTATCCATCAGAAGATTAACTGCAGACCCTCCTATAGACATGGAAAACTGATACACACCAACGTTTTCCAAGCAACTGGAGAGAAGGGCATGAACTTCTAGACATACGACGAATTTCCAGAAGACATACAAGTTCGAAAGCGAAGAGGCAAAGACAGTACATAGTGGAGTACTTAAACTCTGAAGCTGGTTGATTGATTAATTTGGAGTTTTCTGGCATCCTGACATCAAAGGTTATTTACGCCTATGGATTGATTGATTGATTTGAAATATTCTGGCATCCTGACATCGAAGGTCATTGACGCCGATATCATTTGTTATGAATAATGAATAAAATGAAATTCAATTTGTAACAATAAAAGCAAAGATATCCTTATAAAAGTTGAATAGCATTCAGACGCCTGCTTCTGAAATAAATCTAAAAATACCCCCAGCATATCACAATACATCCTGGATGAACCTGCCATCCTCACTTCGAGCCTCAAACAGGTATCTATTTCTCAAGGTTCTGTGTCAGCTGGATATGATTTAAAGTTTTTTTTTTTTTTATTATTTTGCAAATATATATTGTGCCATGTTTTATTATTATTATTATTATTATTATTATTATTATTATTATTATTATTATTATTATCTCATATTTGAATGGAAAAATTGACAAGCAGGACTTGTTTTAGGAGATAATGAAAGGTGATTGCCAACGCCCCTAGACTTCGGTATGTGATGTTATATTTTCATAAAGAAAAAAAATTATTTTAAGTTTTTTTTCATATAATGAGCGACAATGTTTGCAGTGTTGTTATTATTATATCTTGTTTTTACATTATTATGCCTTTTTATGTCATTGTAATTAGATTTTCTTTTCATTTTGCCTTGTTTTTTTTATTTTTTTATTTTTCATAATTCGTTTACTGTACTTTGATTCTCCTGTTTCATGTTTCTTATTTTTGTTAACATGTTTCCATGCTCTTTACTTTTATTTCCATGTTTTTAAGATCTTTATCTTATTCTACTTTATTTATATTTTATACCAGGAGTTTTTTTTATTTATATTTCATAGTATATTTTAAGACACTAGGAAAGTAATATCAGTAGCACGCAACATCAAATTATTTTTATTTAAAAAGTAAAATTTTAAAATAAACATGAGCAAAGGTCCTCAAGTACAGATAATGAGTTAGATAGGCGAAGGTCATCAGCAAATAACTGAAAAATGTATAAAACATTATATGGTCATCAGCATATAACTAAGGTTATATGCAAAAAATAAGGCCCTCAGGAAATAGAATTAAGGACTCTTCCATGGTAACTAATTTTTCCTTGGAAATTTGTACAGTTGCAGTGTGGAGGGTTTGGGCGTGGAGCTTACCTGATTCTGCAAACTGCTGAATAACTGATCTTACATTTCGGTGCTAGCATTTAAAGAGCTGAAGGATTAGCCAATGAAGCTGCTACTCCTGGGCTCTGACATGGCTGCATTAACCCGGGCAACAGTCATTGACGTGGCGGAACACACGGGATGTTGGGTCGACATCATCTGACACGAGACCGACAGACTACTCTGCAGTTGTTTGTCAACACGATGAATGACGACAAGCGACGGAGGCTGAGTTTGTGGCGGCATGTCTTGAGTTACATAGACCTGGTGTTCTGGCAACTTTTGCTGAGTGACGTAGACGGTTCGTTGCACCTTCAGCCAGTAAGAAATTGGTGGCATTTACTTCCCCATTGGGGTCTGCTTCTGAAAGTTCTGCTTGCGTCTTGCAGCACGCTTGTACTTCACTATGAGCGTAAAGCATTGCTCTTGAAATTCATCGAACGTTTCCATGTCGTAACTTTTGCCCTTGCTGGATGCGGCCTCAGATGTTACATCTTACCCATTTAAATATTCACTAACATAATGCATCAATCCCTCGGCTGGCTTCACGACCATCATCTTTCAAGGAGGCAACTGTCTAACCTTCTTCCTCTCGTGTTTGGCCACAAGCTTAGTAAAGCCAGCTACATATTAGAAATATTGGAGAGCCTACTGCTCCTGGTCTGTCAGAGGCTTCGC
>NC_090750.1:66857648-66865148 GCF_036898095.1 Palaemon carinicauda | reverse complement strand
CTAGTAAGCAGTTTTTTAATCTTTTTTTGCAGTCAAGTGACCATTTTGTACAGATGATCACAGATGATCTAAAAAAAATTAGGCAGTTTAATAAAATGTGCTTGGGCTTTCGGGTTTCTGTGTCCTATTGGAAACGTTTCTGCCTGGTAAATACCCGACTGGGGTTCGAGTCCCACTCAAACTCGTTCGTTCCATTAGTGTCTGCAACATCACCATCCTTGTAAGCTAAGGATGGTGGTTTTGGGGAAGGCTAAAGGTCTACCTTTTGAATCATCAGAAACCATTGCCTTGCTCTCCTTGGTACTACCTTTGGTGGAGAAGGGGCTTGGGCGCTGATCTTACATTATGTACTGTATATACGGCCAGTGTCTAGAGTCTAGAGCATTATCCTGCTTACTAGGACATTGTCGCTGTCACTTGCCTCTGCCATTCATGATCTGCCTTCAATCTTTAAACTTAGGAATATATAATTCTTACAATGTATCCATACCGTAAATGATAATTATAGATTTGGTTAACTATATTACTTTTAGGATTTACACATCAATTCTACTTTTCATGATTCTTTTTTCTTGATTAGCCTACCCTTTCCTACAGTGACGTATTCATGATTAGTTATCATTATTGAATGATGAATAAAAATTTACATTGAGAAAGATCCTTCCACACCATATTTTTCCAACGAAAAAACTGCAAAGGATCTTTTCAGATCGATAACTCGTGATGCTCTGACTACGTTGAATGCAAAAGTCCTGAAAGGAAATTTAATCCTCAGATATCCGAACTATTCAGTATAGGATTGTTGCTTTACTTCATTTATGCTCTTCGTCATTTATTCCCTTAGTTTTTTATTCACAGAATCTAAATATTAAAACTTCATGTCTTCTAAGTCAGTCTCGAGAGAAATTTCATTTTAAAATTGTAAAATGAAAAATAATTAACCAATGAATATAAATGAAGATACGTAATTACTCCTATGCAGAGAGAGAGAGAGAGAGAGAGAGAGAGAGAGAGAGAGAGAGAGAGAGAGAGAGAGAGAGAGACGCCGCATATAAAATGTTTCATCAAAGAATGTTCGGCAAACCAATGCATAATCGAAACCCAATGACGAAGTGTATAATTTCCCATTTATAGCTTTGCAAACCTTTCATTTATTGTGCCCACTCTTTGAAATCTTTCATCAGGCAATATATCAATCAGCATCTATTTGATCCTTGTCAAAGCTCTGTCGAATGGCAAAAGCGAGTAAAATTGCAGCTGTGAACGTGGAAGAATATGAAGAATAGATATCTGATTGGTACGCGCATTTACCAGTCTCTGTATCACAGCAGTGGTGTGATTGGAAAAGGATTATTTTCATTGTTTGATTTATCTTTAGTAAATCTTCATTTATTCAACATAGGATTATATGATTATTCCATACTAATTCTTTGATATATAGAATATAAAAAATAATGAAAAACACGCAATGACACACAGGCTATATATATATATATATATACATATATATATATATATATATATATATATATATATATATATATGTGTGTGTGTGTATATATATATAGTTCGTCATAGTTTCCTTATTACTTGTAAATAACATATTGTCACACATTTATGATAACTGGATCTAAACTCCAACTAAAATGTAACCTCAGTTAGGCACCATTTTCACAAAATTAACAGCCACTGGTATAGTTTGCAAAGAAAATTGCAATTAATTTTGACAGACTGCTGGCAACTCAAAAGCGTTGCATGTAATATCTCTACGTGGCAAAACAAAGCTTCGATCACTTCAATCAAAGTCTGAGAACATACATTTTGAGATATTGTCTTTTTTCGTTTTTTTCAAGAGACTTTGATCCCTTTGCTTTGATTTTGAAAGAATTTAAAACATTTGATAAGAACATAATATTCGTAAATCATAAGCTAAGGAGTTTTTCTGTGATATATAGTGTCATGTAATCGTTATTTCAGTGGTCAAATATTCTTAAAATATCATTAAGATACACCAACCTTTGTATATCCAATCACGGCTATGTACATTGGCAAAATGTAAGTATGAACTGAAAATTATGTTAAATATATTACCAGCTAACTTAAAATAGTTAATAATACATTCTAAATATATAATTACTATACTTGTAATGTGATAGTACGAAATTTACATAGAGAAACATTAATATCTATCTTCTGACCACATAGTTTCCATTTAAAAGTTTACCAGCCGCCAAAAATTGTATTTATCTTTTAGCCAGAAACTGACTTATGAGATGAAAGAGTTTATCTTAAACGAACCACGTCCTTATACGTCTAATGTAACACAAATTTCCCTTTTCAAATAAAACTAAACGAAACGCTCTGCAATATAACAATGGCACTAATTTGCTTGTCTGTGTAATTTGTTAGGGCAAAGTGAATTATTCAACGCAGTTTGCAATATTCATTTATCTGTTGCAATACTTTAGCTTCAACTTCATTTTAGAGAAATACAATTCCTCGTGAAAAGTTCCATGAAATATATTTTAGTTTTATTCAAAAATAATTTAATTGATAATATATCTCAATTTATCTCTTTTCTAGGTTACATTTCGTTTACTAAAGAGATCATTATTGTTGTTGTTGTTATTATCTTTATCGTTATTACCATAATTATCAAACTGTTAATATCATTATTGTAACTGTTTTCTTATTTTTCTTAAATTAAAACTGTATCATATGTTGTTTAGTTCAACCGTAATATCCAAGTAAAGCATTCAGATATTATTGCTCTTTGGAATGCAAATTATTTTAGGTATATTGGTGTTAACAATTCGAAAAATACTGAACAAAACCCCAGGAAAAATTGAGATATCCAAAAAACCATCTCAGTAATCCGGTTACGAAAAGGTTATAAAAAAATTTATATGTGGTAATCTTTATATCAACCTTCAATAGTAAATTCAATCGACGGACATTACATTCCAAAGATTTTGATTTTTCAAAGCCTTTATTCTAGTGACTACGCACTTTATTTCAACACTAAATAATAGTAGGGGAATAGATATAAAAGTACATCAAAATTACTTGCTTGTTCGTGTAATAAGATGAGTCTTCTTCAACATAGGATAATATATATCACATCATCATAATTCCCATTGATGTTTCTTTATTCAAATAATTTATTCAAATAATATTACCATTATATTCAGTTTTTTCAAAGGCACCAAATAATTAGGATAAATGTATAAGTACGAAAAGTCGTAAATATTCATATAATCAAGTAATGTTTTGGCTACCTACTGCTAATAATAATACCATACAGTAATCTAGAAGACACTCTTGCTTGAGGGTAGACTCGGGCACACTATTCTATCTAGTTTCTCTTCCTCTGGTTTTGTTACAGTTTTTATAGTTTATATGGGAAATATTTATTTCAATGGTTTTACTGTTCTTAAAATATTTTATTTTTCCTTGTTTCCTTTTCTCAGTGGGCTATTTTTCCTGTTGGGGCCACTGGGCTTATAGCATCCTGCCTTTCCAACTAGGGTTGTAGCTTAGCATTTAATAATAATAATAATAATAATAATAATAATAATAATAATAATGATAATAATAATAATAATACAATTACATTCAGCTGCTTACAAGTATGAAACGTCATAAAAGTTCTAGGTAAACAGATAATATTTTAGCCTCTACCGGAAATGATAATCATCAACAGTGATCTATTGTAACTTTACCCAGAGAAATATCATGAAAATAAGGCTTATCATCTAATTCTTAGTTTATTCTTCAAAGGCTCATTGCTATCGTATCCTTAAATCAAACTTATCCTTATTATTATTATTATTATTATTATTATTATTATTATTATTATTATTATTATTATTATTATTACTAGCTAAGCTATAACCGCAGTTAGAAAAGGAGGTTACTATAAGCCCAAGGGCTCCAATAGGGAATCATAGCCCAGGAAGGAAAGGAAATAAAGAAGTAAATAAAATACATAAAAAGCAATAAAAAATAAAAAATAAAGATATTCCAAGAACAGTAACAATATTAAACAATCAAATATTCTAAGAACAGTAACAACATTAAACAATCAAATATTCTAAGAACAGTAACAACATTAAACAATCAAATATTCTAAGAACAGTAACAACATTAAAAGATCTTTCATAAATAAACTATAAAAAGAGACGCATGTCAGCCTGTTCAACATAAAGACATTTGCTGTAAGTTTGAACTTTTGAAGTTCTACCGAATCAACTACCCGATTAAGGACATCATTCCACAACTTGGTCACAACTGGAATCAAACTTCTAAAATTCTGTGTAGTATTGAGCCTCATGATGGAGAAGGCCTGGCTATTAGAAATAACTGCAAGGTGGTACTGTCCTGGAAGATGAGAATGTAAAGGATGGTCAGAATTATGAAAAATTTTATGCAACATGCATAACGAACTAATTAGACGATGGTGACATAGATTAATATCTATATCGGAAATAAGCAATTTAATAGACATTATGTTCCTGTCCAACAAATTTACATGAAAAGGATCAGCTGAAGACCAGACAGGAGAACAATACTCGAAAGAAGGCAGAATGACAATATTAAAGAACTTCAGAATATACTGATCACCGAAAATCTTGAAAGACTTTCTCAATAAGCGGTTTTTTTGTTTTTCTTTTTTTTTTTTTCTTTGTGTGTGTGTGCAGTTTAAGAAGACACCGACCTAATGTGTTGCTCAAAAGTAAATTTGTTGTCGAGAATCACACCTGAAATTTTAAGTCAGAGTTGAAGTAACAGTAGCAATGCTTGATCCGGATTTTGAGGAACAACTGTCCTCGACCTACGTACAATCACACTTTGAGTTTTGTTTGGATTCAGTTTTATGACCCATAATTTGCACCATGCACTAATTTTAGCTAGACCTCAACTAATGGATTAAGCAACCCCAGATCTACTTTCAGGATAGGGAACTGATGCAAAGAGAGTAGGAGTAGCATCATCTATAGACCTCAATTAATGGATTAAGCAACCCCAGATCTACTTTCAGGATAAGGAACTGATGCAAAGAGAGCACCATCGTCTGCATATGCAATAAGCCTGTTTTCTAGGCCAAACAGCATTTTATGTGTACATAGTATGAAAAGTAATGGGCTAAGAACACTACCTTGCAGAGCACCAGATATCACATTTCTATACTCACTATCGTGCCCATCAATAAAAACTGTTTGCGACCTATTACTTAAAAATTCAGCAACGATGCTAAGAAAATACCCACCCAATCTCAACAATTTGAGTTTGAAAGCAAGGGCCTCATGATTAACACGGTCACAGGCAGCACCAAAATCAAGGCCAATCATGCAAACTTCCTGATAATAATCAAGAGATTTCAGTACAGCATCAGAGATTGTAAGAAGGGCATCACATGTCCAATGCTTTTGCGAAACTCAAATTGCAAATTAGAGAACAGATGATTTTCTTCAGCAAACCTATAGAGATGTTTTGCCAAAAGACGTTAAAAAAAGCTAGATAATATGTGAGTTATGGAAATTGGGCGCTAATCATTACCGATTTTCTAACAAATGCTAAAAGCTCCCCTTTTTGCTAACTTGCGCAAAATAACAGATAACTTTAGAGAGGTAAGAAATATAGTCTTAATGAAAAAATCAAAGGAAGAATACCATTGTAGTCTCCATAAGCATCCAGGTCCCACAAGAGAGCTTTAATTTCACGAGATCGAAAAACTAAACTAGTTAGTTTAACCTCAGGAAAACAGGAGGGTTGCCTTTTCCTTTGGACAGTGAGTGACAGAGCGATCTGGTTTAAGTAAAGGAGGAACTGTTGCGTCTACACCAAAGAGTGCAGATTTAAGGGTAGCCCGCCACTTTTGTTCCTGAGTTGTACCAGAAAGGGTTTTTTTTTATGGTTAAACTGTATTCATTTTCAGTTGAAGCATAAACTCTCTGAACAAAACTTTAAGCTGAGTATAGTTATTCCAAGTCAGATCTTATATGTTACCCTTCCAAAGTTGATAGGCCGCCTGTTTCTCCAAATAACCACGTATATTGTTGTCGGGTGTATGAAAACAGAGGAAAATATGTAAAGAATTGTCCATACTATTCGGTGTATGTGTAAGCAAATGAAAAGTGAGCCGTAACCAGAGAGAAGGATCCAATGTAATACTGTCAGGCCAGTCAAAGGAAAAGTCTCTGCTACTGAACAATTATTGTGGGGTCATTAAGGAGCTAATCTCGTGTGAATCATATTTTCTGTAGGAATATAATCGATCCTTTCATAGTGAGTCTGACGATTTCAATATGACAAAAGTCAAAGCTCCAATCAAGATTTTCTTGTTTCTTTTCAAGCGGTTGATACACAATGTAGTCATGACGTGTTAATTGTTCTTGTGTTTCCTATGTACTATAATATGTATGGGTATATATATATATATATATATTTATATACATACATATATATATATATATATATATATGTATATATGTATATATATATATATATATATACATACATACAGTATATATATATATATACATACATTATATATATTTATATATATGTATATATATATATTTATATATATATATATATAGAGAGAGAGAGAGAGAGAGAGAGAGAGAGAGAGAGAGAGAGAGAGATAATAAAGTATGTACATATCCATTAATTATAAAATTAGAGTGAGGCTGAACTGGTTACGTTGGCTTAATGCATAAAACTTAATATGTTTCGTATTTGCATTATATTCAGTCATATGTGATGAATACGTTGCATATAATTCCGGTCTAATGACCATGAATAATCATTTTCATCATGATATCTCATTTTTGAGTCAAAAACGTTTTACCGTATGATAAATATATGTATAATGGTTTGGCAAAATTTTCTCGAAATGACTTCGTCCAGTAATCATTAATAATTTTTGACAATATACAGAGAAACAATGAATTTCACTCTTCATGATATGACGTCTCAAAATATGATTTATAGTAATAAATTTCTTTACACTGTATGAGGAGGAAAATGTATTTAGTTTACAGAAGATATCTTTACATTGATTTAGACAGATAGCTTTGACTCGTGAATAAGAATAAATGATGCATCTGGTTTCGATCATATTGAATGAAAAATAAGAAAGAATCATATATAAGCACATATGTGTACCGTATTTATACACACCCCACAGACATACATACATATATTATCATTATTATTATTATTATTATTATTACTTGCTAAGCTACAACCCAAGTTGGAAAAGCAGGATGCTATAAGCCCAGGAGCCCCAACAGGGAAAATAACCCAGTGAGGAAAGGAAACAAGGAAAACTAAAATAATTTTAAGAACAGTAACAACAGAAAAAGAAATGATGTATGAAATCTATCTCAGGAGTTGGTTCGTATGGTAAGAGTAATTAAGAGTAATAAACATCGCTAAGCACAAAATGCATCTGAAATAAAAGTCAATTGCAAGTTCCCATACTTTTGGGAAAAC
>NC_090750.1:66837341-66849841 GCF_036898095.1 Palaemon carinicauda | reverse complement strand
GCTCCCTACCGACCCATAACCTACCCACCCACTCTCTCTAAATATGTATATATATTATATCTACGTAGTATTTATTTTATTAATTTTCGACTCTTTCCTCACCACCTACATGAGGAAAGAAAGTCAAACTCGATGTGGTCTACGAAGACATTTCTCGTACCAGAGTGAAACAAATCAAACTACTTCCTCTCCCTGTCGTACTCCAGTGGCTTTAGGTGATCTTATCATCTGATTCTGGTGTCTCTCCAAAAGCGTTACCGCCTCGACCACACTAAAGTGTGGATAAATCCGTGTCGCTATTGTAGCTGCATAGAATTTCCGCAAGCGATTTGTTATGTTATCAAGCGACATTATTCCCTTCAGACTTAACTCCTAGTAGGAGAAGGACATTTGATTCTAAATTTTGATACCTATTTAAAATTTTAGTATTCAAGATTTTACCGAATAATCATAATCTATACCTATTTTATTTATTTTAATCTTGGTTTCATTAACAAAACTTAATTACCAATATTTAACGTAATATTATAAAGTGTGGTCTTTTGTAATCGTAGTCATTATGACCACAGAGAGATGCCAAAGTATCACCATTTAACCACTTTTCAAGACCAAAAACCACAAAACGGTATCATTGCTCAACAACATTCTGGAACTGTAATTCTGATTCACCAAAGTTTCATCCAGATACGTGTTGCTTTGGAAAACCTGCCTGACATTTTTGTCACGGAAAACAACGTAGTGCGAGCTTCTGCAACAACACTCCTCTCCATAAGTAATTTGCGTTCATCAGCCTTATCATATTATAGGCAATCTCATAAAAATCTTATGAAGGGAGGTTTCGCAACCACTAAGAGAAATATTTTCCGACCACCACAACGTGGCAAAAAAGGAAAAGTCTGTCACATGTCAGAATTAAAAAAAAAAAATTCTTCTCATAATCCTAAACATTGACCCTCGTTATCTTTCCTTACTTTATACAGAATAAGTAAAATATTACTTTCAAATAGCACATGAATGAGAAATAAAAGACCTTACCAGCCCCAACATGAACTGACTATATTCATCTCTCTCTCTCTCTCTCTCCTCTCTCTCTCTCTCTCTCTCTCTCTCTCTCTCTCTCTCCTGCTATTACTCTACTGCTACTAATACTGCTACTATTACTACTACTACAATTATTAACGAAAATTAAAGAAAGGAGTTGGAAAGATTATCTGAAAGGGGGTAGGAAAATGAGAAATAATAATACCGGAATCCATAACTTGTACTAACCAGATGAAAGCAAATAAAGTAAAACCAATCAAAGCAGACAGAAAATGGAACCTGATTTTAGAAATACTTTATAAGAAACAAACAAATACATATTCTAAACGATAATAATCATCAAACTGAAAGTAAGACGAGGAGAGTAAACACGATTGCCGACAAGGACTTGAAAAGACGAACTATCTGCTCGTAAAACAAAACAAAAATAAAAGGTTCTTGAGCTCCAGTTTCTGCCATTTATACAGTCTCTGACATAAGGACACTAAGCTATTTGAACAATACTCCAGTTGAGTAAAATCTTTGTTAGTGAGAGGAAGGCGTTCGTTGTGGTATAATTGGATACTTCGGTATGAAGTAAGCGCTTTCCAACAGATGCATCCGTGTCCAAAACCGTGGCCTTCCTTACGTGATTTGGCTTCGGCGTCTAATATATCACGCTGCGAGGAGATAAGCAAGTGAACGATGACTAAGTCAATGACAACAGGGAGAACAAGTTTCTTCCTAAACGGATATCTTGTTGGTAAATGGATTTTTACTCAATCGAGAAGTAATGAAAGGTTTTCCTTCTGAGTTGGGTAACTACAACGCCAAAGGTACGGTATTTGATATATTTCTTATTTTTCACGGGTGCTCAAACCAGTGTGTGTAAATTCTTATTTATGACATTTTGATTGTCCTGTGTAGGAATGGTCAGGATTTTTACAATTAACTGGTAAATTTTTATAATTATTATTACTTACATTTTTTATTTATATTCAATAAGGCAAAAATTCACTATTATAGTTTACAAAACTGGGGAAAATTCTTAGGCATAATTAATCAATCTGTGCAATTGTTATTTTTCTTACGGGAAAACATGAGATATATGATTGTTTATATAATGTAATTACTATAATATCTGAAATTTACAGATTTGTAGTTTATATAGCTTAGTTTTTGTCTGAAATTAAATATCAGATGATATAGACAAATTATCAGTAATATAAAAGAAACATTTCATGTTCGTTACAATTCGTTATTCTTTATACATTAATATCATTCATTATCGAAGTAGTACCACTTATTTTATGCCAATTGTAATCGAGCAAAGAAATTTGAGTTGATCTTAGGCAGAATTGATAGATTCAATCAAGATCTACATAGAACATTCAATACGTATCAAATTATTCGATTGGGGTATTTTTAACATATAAAACTTTGTTAAGGGTTTCGTCGATTTTTCTGTTTAAAAGCACATTTATCATATTTACAGTTTTCAATATGCTAAGAATTATATTCTAATAGGAAAAATTGTAATTAATATTCTGTTGCAGAACTCCGACCTAATTAAACTTTGTTTCTACATGAATACAAATTATCGTCCTTCAATAAGAGTATGACTTCAGCGAAGATTGAACAGCCGTCTAGATTGTAGATTTAAACGAGGTAGTTATAGTTACTGTCGGTGGAGTGTAGGCTTCGCTCACTCATCAGTCGCCAGGTACAGCAATACTCAGGGTTGACGTTTTGAGAAATTGTATCTGGTAGTTTGGCTATCTGGTGTTATTTTGTAATTCTTCATGAATAGTCCGACCATAATTATTTTCTGTGACGTAAAAAAACTGCATGTGACTAAAATAAATTATTATTTAAAAAGAAAACAGAATTTTAATCATTTTCATATGGATAAATAAGCAGGATACTTTTCATTATTTTATTTTCACACTAAAACATAAAATGGCAAAATGAAAAATTTTATTCCTTAGTGCCCTACTAAGGAATAAAATTGTTCATTTTGCCATTTTATGTTTTAGTGTGAAAATAAAATAATGAAAAGTATCCTGCTTATCCATATGAAATGATTAAAATTCTCTATTTTTCTTTTTAAACAATAATTTATTTTAGTAACATGGTTTTTTACGTCACGGAAAATAATTATTCTACATCAGAAAATACGTATTTTAAGAACTGCTAATGGTAACACTGCAAAAAGCCAATGTTGTGAATAATAAATTGCAACGCTTTAGAGCAATTCTCACTTATACTTTACTTACTTTACTTACTTTGATGGCTGCTTTTCCGGTCCATACAGCAGGGGAACCCCACTTTCTACAGGACCTCCACTGTCGTTTTACCCTTCGTTCAGAGTATTCAGCGTTTCTTGTCGCCTATTGTTCATTTACTGTTAAATTGTCATTATATTATTATTATTATTATTATTATTATTATTAGCCAAGCTACAACGCTAGTTGGAAAAGCAAGATGCCATAAGCCCAAGGGCTCCAATAGGGAAAAATAGCCCAGTAAGGAAAGGAAATAAATAAATAATGAAAACAAATTAACAATAAATCATTCTAAAAACAGTAACAACGTTAAAATAGATATGTCATATATAAACTATTAACAACGTCAAAAACAAATATGTTATATATAAACTATAAAGACTTTTGTCAGCTTGGTCAACATGAGAATCGTGACAGCCTGGTCAACATAAAAACATTAAGAAAGTCTTCAGTTTCCCCTTGAAAGCCTTAATATCTTCAATCATTCAGATGTTTCGTGGGAGCCTATTATATAGTCTCGGGGCCGCACATTTAGAGGCTCTGGATCCTAAAGTATACATATATCTAGGTTCCAACAGTTTGCACCCATGAGTAACTATACTCGTGTCGACACGATTTGTTGGCTGCGCAATATGTAGCAATTCTCTTAAGTATTTTGGACGACCGGTTCTGATAACTTGGTGGGTTATTGAACATATTTTAAATTCAATGCTCGCTTTTATCGGCAGCCAGTGTAAATCAATTAGTATAAGGGTGATCCTTTCGATAGGTTGGACACCTTTTATCAGTCTTGCTCCTCCGTTTATTATGTTTTGTAATTTCTTGAGCTGCACTTTTGGTAAATTGTAATAGAGTTGCAGTAGTCAATCCTGGTAATAACACAGTTGATCACAAGTTTCTTCACAGAATTTTCGTCCAGGTACTTTTTTATAAACGCAATATTTCATAGATGATAACCAGCAGTTTTTATTACATTATTTATTTGGGCATTTAGAGACAGGTTACAGTTAAGAAATACACCTAGATCTCAAACTTGACTAGATTATCTATGTTTATTTGAATTACACTCAAATTTCTCACGCTGTTTATCTTATCCACCACCATGAATTCAGTTTTGTTCTCATTTAATTGTTTAAATGTCATCCATTCCTTGGCAGTATCAAGAATTCTGTTTAGAGTTTCAGTAGTGTCATCTACATCATTTTTGAAGAAGTAAAATGGTGTCATCCGCAAATAGTTTGAACTTCACGCCATGCCTTTGTAGTATTTTTGATACACCAATATTATAAATGCAGAATAAGATTGGGCCAAGTACACTCTCCTGGGGTACCCCTCTGTTTAAGGGTTCATATGATGAATAAGTCTCCAATTTGTACACAGTAATTTCTACCAACTAAGTAATCTTTTAGGTATTCGAAGGCTTGATCTCCGACGCCGATGTACCGTAGGCTATTTAGTAGCAGTTCATGCACAAATGTATCAAAAGCAGCACTGAGATTGAGCAATATTAAAATACCACATTTATTTTCATCCATCATTTCCAGCATATCATTTACAACAGAGCAGATGGCTGTCTCCGTAGAGTATAGTTTTCTGTAAGCAGATGGGTTGTCAGGCAAAGCTTCTATGACCTCTAAGTGACTGACTGGTTGTTCAAGAATTACATATTCAAGCATTTTTGAAACAGGATAGATTCGAAATTGGTCTAAATGAGCTTCATTCCTGGTTGTCCAGTGCATTTTTCAGAACTGGTGTGACTATAGCCATTTTCTCAGATTTAGGAAACTTGCATTCATCAATGCTTGCATATGCTATTCTCATTACTATTTCGGTTATACTAGAAAAGTTCCCTCTCCAATTACTTCAGATATTGGCATAAGATCGATCGCGCAGTTTGTTTTCTTTGCTTGCTTGATAATTCTGGTGATGTCATCTTGTGTTATGATGTTAAATCTTATTAATTTTGTGCGTGTGCCTGGTGTATCATTAATCTGATGTTGAGTATTTACAAATGACCTAGTTATATTTTCAATTTTGTTTTTAACGAATACTAGAAAATTATTTGCTAGTTTCTGGTCACTGTAGACACCAGGTAGCTTCTTTTCTTTTACATTTCCCTTTATACCATTTAGGAGACGATATAACTTATTTATGTCTGTTGCTGCTTCGAGGATCTTTCTCTTATAGTATTCAATTTTTTTCCTTCTTAGTAGGTAGTTACATTGACACGCAGCAGTTTTGTATTCTACCCAAGTACTTTCAGTTTTTAACCTATTCCACTTTCTTTCTTTACGTCATTTTTCTCTCTTTCTCACCGAAGTCTCTCCATCAAACCAAGGAGATTGGTCTTTTACTGTTATAGTCTTTTCCATCGGTGGGCACATGGTATCATATTCACTTTTACTCACTTTATTATAAGTGGTCGTAAGACAGTTAACACACTTAGCTCCCAACAGACGTTGGTCATCATGATCACAGGGAATGTTGATATCATCATTTATTTTCTTTGTAACTTTTTCAATAAATACGGTAGAAGAAAAATTTGATTTATGGTAAAGTTTATTTTCTTTACTAATGCATATTTTTGTAGAGGTAGACTAAACATAAGTTTGTGTACTGGGGAGATAGTACATTTCTCTTCAACTTTTATATCAGATACATATTATTCATGTCATCACTTGAAATTAAGTCCAACGTATGTCCAGTTAAAGTAGTTGTACAGTCGACATTATTCACTAGTCGATATGATTGTAATAACTCACTATATGCCGAAGCGTCAGGATTTAATGCATCATCCATCCAAAAATTGAAGTCTCCACAGATAATTAATTCGTTTTTCTCCATGATAATCATCTCAATGAGAGCACTGAATTCTTCAACAAAGATCTAGTGTTTGTTCTAGGAGGTTTGTTGATTGTTTCAAAGGATATTATTCTGTTTTTGGCGTAGTTTATTTATATATTAAAAGCTTATTACAATAGTTCTTTTCAACATTTCGAGATTTGAGTAACTTTTATGAATAAAGAGTCTGACACCCCCACCAGACCTATCTTCTATCGGTATGTGAAAGGTGTGTGTGTGTGTGGGGGGGGGGGGAGGAGGGGGGCATCATTTCGGTGATCTTTGCCGTGTCCAAGTTATTTAACCATGTTTCAGATAATGCTAGCATATGCAAATATTTCTCGTTTATCAATTCTCGAATTTGAATAGTCATATTACCCACAGACTGTATATTTAGATAGCCAGAGTTTGACATCTTTAGTAACCATGATCAGTATTTTCTGCTAGTCTTTTCAGTTCCAAGTCATTAGCTTTGCAGTCTCTAGAATTTACCATATGGTCACTTGGTTTGCGCAGTTTATGCACTTTGACACTTGCGTATTACACTCCGGAACATTTCCTGCAGACTTTATCATCATTCTTAGACTTGCAATCTTTTTCAAGATGTCCATACCTCTGACAGTGTAGCAGGTGATCCCGTGGTACCTATCACATATGTTATAAGTACCCCATTGTAACGAAACTTTGTCCCCATTATCATGAATAGCCCCCCAAACTTCAGGATCACATTTCAGCACATAGTGGGTGGTCCCTCCCCCCAGGCATTTTTCTTCAGGACTACACTTATCTTCTCTTCTATATTTTGGATTTGGTCTAGGCAGCGATTTCTTTGAACCAAAGAATTTACTACATCATCTTCATCATTGTACACATTGCATATCATTATTTTTGGTTTTAGTTTTCTGATTTTTCTCGTTTCAACGTCAGCCACTAATGTCTGAACTTTGTTTGCCACCTCTTCTCTGATCATTTTGTTTGCAAAGTTTACAACAACATTTCCATTCGTAGTTGACCTCGTGTTAAGTATAGGAATGTTGTTAAGTGCTTGTTCAACTTCGCATTTTCTGTCAGTAATTTTAGTTGTTGTATTAGTTGATTTAATTGTCAACAGATATTTTCCTAAACTTTGTCAGCAAATGTCGGTTTCTCTGGTTTTGGGTCTATCAATGTTTGAAGTGTTGCTTTAATTGATTCCATATTTATGGCAAGATTGTCAACTTTCTGTGAGGTCGGAAGTCTCGGTGGAATTTGCGGTGTGTCCACTAAGATCCGCAAGTTTATTTTCCAAGTCATCCATTTTCGCGTCTTGTTCGTCCAGGGCCAATTCTCTCACGTGCACATCTTCTTGATATTACTAAATATGCTTGTCTGGCTTCATGTACGCAGTGTGGGCATAACTAATCTAGGTTATTCCGTTCATTATCAGTGATGCCTATCACTATATGCACACATTTCTTATGGTAGAGTCTATTACATTCACATCCTATCCATTTTTTTCCGGTCTCCCTCCGTGGTTTCACATATGAGGCAGAAATAGTTATGAACAGACATAGTGTACTGTTTCTTATTCTTTAGGTTTCTCCATAAGATTAACGGAGCTCCGTGCAACACGTCCACACTCTAGCAAGACAGGATCAGAAACTTTAGTCCCAATTAAATATGGACGTACTTTTCTGTTGCCTGTAACTTAGCTGTTTGAAGTTTGGTTTTCTTTCTCTATTGAGAGTGTGATTGCCGTTTGATGTTTTGCTGTTCATGGAGAATCCACGAGCAGACAAGCGGCTGTACCCAGGGAAACCTGATCGAAATTTAGCCCGGTTTATGAGTGGAATTATGGCTAGATCATGAGAAAACTTTACATGGATCCCCATCTGCTTTGTGTCTTCTACAAGGAGCATGACTGCTAACAACCAGCCCCCTGTGACATATGTAGGGCATGGCCCCCTCTGCAGTGCGATGTGTTCACAGAAAAAGTCTAGGAGGGATTCCTCTATATCAGACTTGGCAACGCCTGAAAACAAATGCTGAGGAAGCTCTATAGCTCCTCCTTCTCTTTGGTAAGTTGAAAGCCTGGTACATCGCTTCCTGAATCTTCTGCAGTTGGTCCTTCTGAAAGAATTTGTAAGGAGGGAGGAAATCCTACCTTGCCTTCAGTGCACAATTTGAAAGGAGCAGAAGTATCACTTTCCCCAACAAAGAAAATACTCCTTTACCTCTCTCTCGAGGTACATATATTGCTGTGCCACCTAGCAATAACTTCACAAGCACCTGGTCCTACGAAAGTTGGAGCCTTCCTTAGGGTTTGACAGCTCTCAGCAGAGAATTTTCTTGATGTGTTAGCTGATGCTAGGACCCTGAAGTCTTCCATTTCTGCCTCCCCCCCCCCCCTGCAGCTCTTGCACCTGCAGAGTAATGAAATAATGGGGGTGACCTTTGACGAGTCATAGACTACTGCTAAGGAGGAACGTGTGTATTCATCCACAGCTGTTTGTCATTATCAGCCTAGAAATCCTCAGCATCTGTGCATCGTGGTCATGGGAAATCGAAGCATACACTTTCAGCTCCCCCCTGCTATCACTCACCCAGCTCACCTGTGTCTTCCTCGCTTACTTCCAAGCCTTCAGACATAACACCTGCCACCCAGAACAGCAAGAAGAGGTCACCGAAATCCAAGAGGATCTTTCAGCCTGAGTCTCTTAAGGTCTCAATGGATCTCTTCCCATGTTTGTGTGGAAGATGCTGTGAGGTACCAAACCTAATCCAATCGGAAGGTGTTTTGGTATGCAGTACAGGAGCTCATGCTCTTACTACCAGTGATCATTCTGATAACTGCCCGTGCACACACTGCTGGTGAGAATGTTGGCTGCATTCTAGTTCCCTTGGTGTTCTTGGATGTTCGTGTGGCTCCTCAGTTTCACCTTCAATTGAGTGAGTAAAGCTTCCATCAGGTATAGGAGTTGTAGGAAAGTATAATGTAGTTCTCCTTGTCACCCACCATTACTGCATAATTGGTCCCATTATGGCAAGTCTCCACGCTCCAGGTTTCCGTACTTCTGTTGTCCAGGCACTCCGTCTGCACGAACTCGAAGACCACACAATCGCTGATAGAGTGATCCCTCGTTGCGTGCTCAGTCGTCTCACATTTGAACACTAAGCTTGAGGATACTGCACAAGTAGATACCAAGTGGCAAGACCGCTCTCTTCCTAAGACACTGATCCTAGCTTCTCTGGAGATTCAAACTCTCGGTTACCTGTTCCACCCCGTCAGACAGTTGCGACATGATCGGTCTGTGAACAGAGATCCTCCAACGCACCGAGATCGTGCTTTACAGGAAGACCTTCCTACAAACCTTATATACGGATCAGGAACCTGTGACATCCCAAGATTACATCATCTGAGCACAGAGAGGCATAATCACCCAAGGATGTGCTCTTGTGAAACGTGCCACGTGCCATTCAGTGCCACTCTCTGCGGAGTCCATAGCCCCGATTGGCTCTTCGGCCTCACCGGGTGCTTGAGTTGAAGGGTAGTTTGATCTCCGACAGGAAGTCCGAGCATTGCTTGGGAGTTCCTTCTTTTACTTAGGAATATCACCCAGTTCCTTTCTTGGTTCGGGAGTAATCCATAGGGAAAAAGGAACCACCCAGGTTTCTGTAGAACATTAATCCTAGAAACATTTCGCCAGTCAAGGCGTATATCAACGTTTATTAATGACCTAGCTCTCATCATTGAGTTCAACAACC
The DNA here is from genome assembly GCF_036898095.1 of Palaemon carinicauda. Lineage (NCBI taxonomy): Eukaryota > Metazoa > Arthropoda > Malacostraca > Decapoda > Palaemonidae > Palaemon > Palaemon carinicauda. The sequence goes on along the minus strand of NC_090750.1, from coordinate 66,839,951 downwards.
TCAAGGAGGCTTCCAAAGAGCTCACCAAGGGTGGGATGGCATCCACTGATCGATGCATCAGCACCTCATTAGAATCGAGACACACCCTTGAGTCATCATAGTTGGTCCTTAATTGTGTGATGCTTGATAGGGTTAATTCTCAGATCTGCAGCCCAAAGAATTCCAGGCAAACAAGGTGCTGGAATTAAAAATTCCATGCAAACGAGTTGTTGGAAATATGAATTCCATGCAGCTCACTGGTATGCAACCCTACTTCCCGTTCTCTTTCAATAATGCAGATTTCATATGGTGGAAGGAACAGATCTGGTCCCTCTTCCAATCAATCCAGCAGTAGCAGAGCTGAAAGCAGGGATCCCACCAGAGAGACTCAAGCACGAGGGCACTTCTTTCTCTGCTGATGAGCTTGCTGCCATTTAAGCTGCCTACATGGCCAGCCTCCAAGCAACATCCTGGATCAACCACTTGTCAGATGCAGTTACATATTTTCATTTTATTTCGGATTTGGTAAATTCCGCGTCGAAGAAGAAATGCGTCAACTTTGAACTCTCAGGCGTGAAAGCAGTGATACCCTTGGTGTGACAGTCGGCTAACCATTAGACTAATTGGGTCCTGAAAAGAACCCTTATTTCCTTTCCTCACTGAGCTATTTTTTTCCTGTTGGAACCCTTGTGCTTATAGCATCCATCTTCTCCAACTAGGGTTATAGCTGAGCTTTTAATAATAATAATATTGTCAGTTTTTGAATACACACTTCTAAAACCTGCCTACTCTTGGTTGATTAAAGTCTGTCTTTTTATTCGGCCTGATATGATCTTTATGATTACTTTATATATTATCAAGAGTAAACTTATTGGGAGGTAATTTTATGTATCATGCATACTTATGTTATAAATTTTATATATATTCATATTCCACTACTTGGGCATAGCTGCAATAAATCTTCTAGAATATTGAGTAGTATTGATTTCATGATGGAGGAGGTCTGACTTGGAATTAACTGCATACCTAATATTACGAACAGGGTGGTACAGTCTGGGAAGATTTGAATCTAAAGGATGGTCAAAATTTTGAGAAATCTAATGCAACATGCATAACGAACTAATTGAGCGACCTTGCCAAGAGATTAGTATCTAGAACAGGAATAAGAAATTTAATAGACCGCAAGTTTTAATATTTTAATAGGTCAGTACATATAGAAGTGAGGAATATAAACAATAAATATAATTCATATTTCTTTTTTATGTTCAAATTGATTGTTTATTGCCAATTTAGCTTCAAGTTTTCATTGCATAAAAAATGTCCTCAACTGAAATAGGTTACAATACCATGAATACCTATAATTGACATGAGATCATGATAGGAGTTTTATCCCAGAATAAAAAGTGGGAAATCATATATTTATCTCAATGAAAAACGCTACGGGATGTTAACTCAGCCTGACATGATATAAATAGACCATGAATTGCAAACATCGCAAATGATTGAAAGAGCCATTGCGTCAGTAACTCTTTTAATCTGGCAGAGTATTCATTATGTGAAAAGGTACAGATGCATGAAGCGTGAAGGAAACCATAAAATGATTAATGGTATATTGTAACAATTCAACATTATTTCGGAAACATTTCCCTTTTACGTGCAGTAGGAATTGCCACCAATTCAAATTTTTTGGGTTATTTCTTGATTACCAGAGTATTTCAATTTGACTACATATATGTATATGTGTACGTAGGCTATATACAATATATATGCGTGTGTATAATTATTTGTTTATGAATTCATGCTTATATATATATATATATATATATATATATATATATATATATATATATATATATATATATATATATATATATATACATATATATATATATATATATATATATATATATATATATATATATATGTATATATACATATATGCATATATGTATGTACATATATACATATATATGCATATATATATGTGTATATATATATATATATATATATATATATATATATATATATATATATATACACACATATATGTATATATATATGTATATATATACAAACATGTATGTATATGTATATATACAGTATATATATGTATATATATATATATATATATATATATATATATATATATATATATATATATATATATATGCTGTGTATATTTATATATATATATATATATATATATATATATATATATATATATATATATATATATATATATATATATAGAATTAATTATATCAAGAACAATGTAGAATTTATGAATACATCGAACAAAAAACTATACTAAATTATATTTTTATATCCAAACGGTGCCAACATCATTGATATTGGTTTATATATAATATTTATTATTGTTATCAAAAGCTTATAATCCACGTTTTTTCCTGGTTATTTGGGGACTATGAATAACTTCTCTCTCTCTCTCTCTCTCTCTCTCTCTCTCTCTCTCTCTCTCTCTCTCTCTCTCTCTCTCTCTCTCTCTCTACATTGTGGATCGCATAAAAAAAATACTGAAAAAGTAGTTCATAGACGATAAAAGCAAAGTATATAGTACTTTAATTAAAGTAAACAAACTCAAACTCAGTCCTAAAGGTCACCATACACTTC
>NC_090750.1:66822341-66829841 GCF_036898095.1 Palaemon carinicauda | reverse complement strand
ATCTTTTAACGAGTTCCCAGAAGGGGAAAACTCCGTCAGAAATTTTATCTTGTTAAATGCCATTAGAAAAAGTTTTATCTCTTTAGACTAAACTGAAGCCAAATTTAATTTTTATCTGTTGATCTTTGTGCGTTATCTCAGGGTACTTTAAGGATAATTTAGTGCAGGAAAATGACCAAACATCTTCTATAATACCTACTATAAGTAATTGGTACTTAAAGTGAAGGATCTTGGTGTGGCAGAGATGAACAAATATGAACATTGTTTGTACATTTCATATAAAATTCAGATCCAGTCAGTCAAAATGCTTACAAAACACGTGTTTATAATTCTCTGTGTATCTAGAAGCAACTGAAACAACTAGCAATTGGCACTACTAGTAAAGAAATTCACTCGATAAATAAAATTAAACTTATCATTCTGCCTTAGGTAGTATCGTTTCCACCCAAAGCAATTAAATATTCTAAAATCAATTTGTAATAGATTTTCTAGATATACTTAAGTACTTTGATAAACTTACTAAAGACTCGTAGAGTACTGACTCTACCATACACTTTTCCAACTACACTCAACAAACTAATACCCCTTGAATTACAACACTCATGCATATCTCCCTTACCCCTGTATAGTGGTACAATACACGCACAAACCCAATCTACTGGTACCATTGACAACACAAAACGCATATTAAACAATCTCACCAACCATTCAAGTACAGTCACACCCCCTTCCTTCAACGTCTCAGCTCTCACACCATCCATACCAGATGCTTTTCCTACTCTCGTTTCGTCTAGTGCTCACCTCACTTCCTCTCTTGTAATCTCTCTCTCATTCTCATCTCCCATCACCGGCACCCCAACACCTGCAACAGCAATTATATCTGCCTCCCTATTATCCTCAACATTCAGTAAACTTTCAAAATACTCCGCCCACCTTTTCCTTGCCTCGTCTCCTTTTAACAACCTTGCATTTCCATCTTTCACTGTCTCTTCAATTCTTGAACCAGCCTTCTTTACTCTCTTCACTTCTTTCCAAAACTTCTTATTCTCTTCATATGAATGCCCCAATCTCTATATCTTCCATACTTCTCTACACTATTACTCTGCAGCCATTCTTCAAGAGCCCTCTTTTTCTCTTCCACTTTTACCTCCACTCCTTCATTCCACTATTCACTGCCCTTCCTCATGCTGCCTCCAACAAAATTCTTGTCACACATCACTTGTAATCCCAACAAAATTTTCTTTTTCTAACTTCCACCACTCCTCTAAATTACCAGTTCCTCTTACTTTCACTTCGTCATATGCCATTTTCAACTTTTCTTGATATTTACTTTTACCCACGGTTTTATTAGCTCTTCAACCCTCGCTAGCTCCCTTTTACATCCAACTACTCTATTCCCCCACTTATTTGCCATAACTAAATTTCCTTCCACCAAAAAAATGATCAGACATACCCCTAAACATGTGCACGTCTTTCAATCTTCCAAACATTCTTTTAGTTATCAACACATAACCCATTAATGCCTTTTCTACCACTCTTCCATTTGCCACTCTTACACATGTATACTTGTTTTTATCTTTCTTTTTGAAAAAGCTAGAACTTGTCACCATCTCTTGCTCAACACACACATCTACCAATCTCTCACCACTCGCATTTTCACCTGGTACGCCATACTTCTCAATGACACCTTTTACCTCTCCAGCGCCCACTCTAGCATTTAAGTCACCCATGACAACTACATAATTCCTTCTACCCAGTCCTTCTACACACCTAGTTAATTCATTCCAGAACTCATTCTTATCTTCTTCACTTTTCTCACGACCTGGCCCATACGCACTAACAAAAGCCCAACATTCCCTACCCAACCCAACCCTTACCCACATCAACCTAGATATCTCCTTCCATTCCACCACTTCACCTGTCATCCATTCACTCAGCAATAAAGCCACACTTTCTCTTGCTCTTCCCCTTTCAATCCCAGACACTCTACCAGACATTTCACCAAACATCACTACACCTTTCCCTTTTATATTTGTCTCACACAAAGCCAATATATCCATCCTTCTATTCCTAAACATACTTCCAATCTCACATCTTTTACTCTCTATCGTACTACAGCCATGCACATTCAAACACCCCAAAACTAGAGTGCAGGGAGCAGTCACTCTCCCCCCTGCTCCACCTCTTTGATGTCTCACAGGATTATGATACAGGAGAGGAGGTTCCCAGCCCCCTCGTCCCGTCCCTTTTAGTCGCCTCTTACGACCCGCAGGGATACGTTGGCGCTATATATATATATATATATATATATTATATATATATATATATATATATGTATATATATATATTATATATATATATATATATAATATAAAGTGTGTATGTATATGCCCGGGCATATATATACTGTATATATATATATATTAATTTATATATTATGCGTTTGAAAGGTTTTCCCTACCAGTCCTGTAACGTTACCCGAATTAATTCTTTACAACAACTAAACCTCTCTCTCTCTCTCTCTCTCTCTCTCTCTCTCTCTCTCTCTCTCTCATATATGTTGTAAAAGTGGTGTAGTAAATATGTATTCTGAGGACAAATCTGAGATACAAACTATAATTAATGTCATTATGAAAGGGGAAAGGGGAGAAAATAGGAAGGGGAGTTAAAAGGTCTCCTGATACGTCGACCTCGGCCGAAATGTTCCATGTAATAGTAAGCCTCTGGTCGTGGGAGAGAGAGAGAGAGAGAGAGAGAGAGAGAGAGACAATTGGAGTTTTTAAAGGTTTAAAGGATGCTCATGAATTGCAGAGATAGTGACACTGCCACAGCAGTACAATGCCTTAGAGACTGACCATATATACTTATGAACACCACCTAAGCTAGGACCAGGGAGGGCATGTGAATGTCTGCTGATGAATCAAAAAGGAGACCTATTGATTCCCTCAAACCGCGCATCCTTAGCTCACAACGATGGTGAGATTGCAGATATTACAAGGAACTATAGAGGATAGGCGGGACTTGAACCCCAGTCAGGAAGATCGCCAGGCAGGGACGTTTTCAATAGGCCATATACGCAGATATATATATTTTCATATCAAGTTTTATCATCTTTCTATATAGTGCATCATTAGAGAGATGGCAATAATATAGGGAAAAGAAAATAGTGCGATTTAAAGTTTGGAAATGTAGGTTTGAAACTTTTATAAGATTTATTTTTCTGTTTATTCTATCAAAGAGTCCCTTTACCTATAATAATTCGTTCATTTTATCTATTTGTTTATTCAAGAGATGCATTTAATTTCCTATCTATAATTTTAATCCAGCTTTTTATTACTATATATATGTATATATATATATATATATATATATGTATATATATATATATATATATATGTATATATATATATATATATATATATATCTATACATACACACACTCAAATAAGCCATATATTTTAATATATGAACGTCTGGATTTCCTTACAGACCTCGGGATCAGAGCCCCAGGCGGAACCACTCAGACAATAGCTTCTGACCGGCCGGGAATCGAACCCTGGTCCAGGAAACTTGTAACAACATTGCTATATATATATATATATATATATAGTATATATATATGTATATATATGTATATATATGTATATATATATATATATATATATATATATATCTGTATATATATATATATATATATTATATATATATGTATATGTATATATATGTATATATATACACATATATATATATATACATACATACATATATATATATATATATATATATATATATATACAGAGAGAGAGCCTTACCTTACCTTATTTATTGCCTTATTTTTTGTTTGGGTTCCCCCAGGTCCCTCAGTGTGAGGCACCTCGTATATCCACCAGAGAGTTGCTAATACATCTTCCGGTGTATTTTGCATCTTCCAGTCTTGGATGGTCTGGGATGCATCTTAGGTATTTATCGAGCTGATTTTTAAACACATCTACGCTCACTCCTGATATGTTTCTTAGATGAGCTGGCAGCACATTAAATAGTCGCTGCATTATCGATGCTGGTGCGTAGTGGATTAATTTCCTGTGCGCCTTTCTCAGTTTACCTGGAATGCTTTTTGGCACTATTAATCTACCTCGGCTTGCTCTTTCTGATACTTTAAGCTCCATGATGTTTTCAGCAATTCCTTCTATTTGCTTCCATGCTTGTATTATCATGTAGCGTTCTCTTCTCCTTTCTAGACTGTATAGTTTTAAAAATTTCAGTCTTTCCCAGTAGTCAAGGTCCTTAACTTCTTCTATTCTAGCAGTATAGGACCTTTGTACACTCTCTATTTGCGCAATATCCTTTTGGTAGTGTGGGTACCATATCACATTGCAGTACTCGAGTGTACTACGCACATAAGTTTTGTAAAGCATAATCATGTGTTCAGCTTTTCTTGTTTTAAAGTGTCTGAATAACATTCCCATTTTTGCTTTACATTTAGCCAACAGTGTTGCTATTTGGTCGTTGCATAACATATTCCTATTTAAAATTACACCAAGGTCTTTAATTGCTTCCTTGTTTGTGATTGTCTCATTATTAGGTCCCTTGTATGCATACACCATTCCTTCTCTGTTTCCATAATTTATTGATTCGAATTTATCGGAGTTAAATACCATCCTATTTATCTCCGCCCATTCATATATTTTGTTTAGATCTCTTTGTAGTGAGTTCCTATCTTCATCACAAGTAATTTCTCTACTTATTCTTGTGTCATCAGCGAAACTTCTCACTACGGAGTTTTCAACATCACAGTCTATGTCTGAGATCATAATAACAAATAGCAGTGCAGCTAATACCGTACCTTGGGGCACACCAGATATTACCTGGGCTTCATCTGATTTCTCGTCATTTGCAACCACTATCTGTTTTCTGTTTTGCAGGAATTCTTTTACCCATTTTCCTATCTTTCCCACAATATTATGCTTTCTCATTTTTTTCTCCAATATGTTATGGTCTACCTTGTCAAAGGCTTTTGCAAAATCTAGATAGATCACATCTGTGTCTTTTTCATTTATCATATTATTGTATATGTTTTCATAGTGTGCTATCAGTTGGGTCTGTGTACTTTTTCCAGGTACGAAACCGTGTTGACCCATATTAAACAAATTATTTTTGACCAAATGGTTCATTATTTTCTTTTTATTACCCTCTCATACACTTTCATAATATGTGATGTTAGACTAACAGGTCTATAATTGCTTGCCTCTAGTCTTTATCCACTTTTGAAGATAGGGGTTATATAAGCTAATTTATGTTTAACATATATCTCGCTCATATCTACACTCTGTCTTAGCAGTATTGCAAGCGGCTTCGCGATAGTGTTTGCAGTTTTTTTTAACAAAATCGCTGGAACTCCATCTGGTCCGGCTGCCGATCCATTTTTAATTTCGTTTATAGCCGTGACAATATCTGCTTCATTATTATCTATATCCGTTAGATATTCAACATTTTCTTCTCTCATTTCTGTTTCATTATTCTCATTCGCAATTCTTGGCGTGAACTCACTCTTATATTTTTCTGCTAATATGTTGCATATTTCCTTTTTTTCATTCGTTAGCCGTCCTTCAATTCTTAGAGGGCCTATTTCTATTCTCCTTTTATTCATCTTTTTTGCATAGGAGTAAAGTACTTTGGGGTTTCTTTTTATATTTTGAAGTGTCCTTTCTTCTAAGTCCCTTTTTTCATTTTCTTTCGACTGTATAATCTTTTGTTCTGCATTTTCTATCTTACATTTTATTTCCCTCATTTTCCACACATTTTTTTCTTTTGCAAGATTTTTCTTCCACTTTTTAATTTTCTGAAATAAGATCCTTCTGTCTCTTGGTATGCACGTCTTTTGTTTATTGTTTTTTTTTTCGGTACATATTTTTCAACAATTTTCTCCAGTATTTTGTACAGTATATCCGTATTTACCTGTATATTATCACTTATAAATACATTTTTCCATTCTTTATTCAGTTCTTCATTTATTTCTGACCATTTTATATTCTTACTGTAAAAGTTATATTTTCCATATCCTTCCCAAAGTTTTGTGCTTTTATTAATTCTGTGATCACTTGCTTTGGAATGAACTATCAATTCTATGACATTGTGGTCTGAAATTCCCGTGTTATACACTATTATTTCTTTAACATAATTCACCTCATTCACAAATACTAGATCTAGGACATTTTCCTTTCTTGTTGGAATGTGGTTTATTTGTTGCATATTATGTTCTAATAGCATATCTTGAAGCTTTTCAAATTGCCTCTTATCTTCTGCGCTACTATTACTATCTTTTTTATATGTATACATACAACCACTTTCTTCTATCCGTTCTTTCCAATCCACGAAAGGAAAGTTAAAATCTCCGGATAGGAGTATATTCCAGTCTTTATGGTTTCTACATATATCATCTATTTTTTCTATTATTATGTCAAACTCCTTAGTGTTTGGGGGTCTGTAAACTACAATATTCATTAGTTTTTCAAATTCAAATTCTACCGCAATCAATTCACATTCTGTGTTGCTGTATTTTTCACATACTTTTCCTTGATTTATGTCTCTCCCATATATCCCCCTTGATTCCTATTTTTTCTGTCTGATCTATAAGTTTGGAAACCCTTTATCTGGTCATCACTGCCAGTTTCTTGGGAATACCATGTTTCACTTATATTTAATATATCTATTTTTTTCAATTTGGGTTAGTTCTTCTAAGAACTCTATTTTCCTTTTAGAGTTACTCGTGACTAAACCCTGTGCATTCATTACTATTATGGTTTGTGTTTCATCCCCATTATTTAATATTGGTAATAATATGGATTCTCCCATGCTTCCTTCCTGTTCTGATATGATGTTCTTTTCTTCATTTCCCGGAATTCTGCCATTAAAAAATCCAACTTTTCTATTATATTTGCTCTTTCGCCTTCATATTTATTTGTGTGTGTATACCTGCAACTGTCCCCATATCTGCACCAACCCCTGGCATTATAGATGCATTCTTTGTAGTTGGGCTCTAAATGTGCAGGTTTGGGTTGAAAGGCCTCATATCTTGGGGCTCTTGGTTCTAAGCGCGGTATATACACGGCCTGCTTTTTTGTTTCTTTTTTTGTTTCTTTTTTGCTTTCATTTTTCTTTTCAGTTTGCTGAGTTTTCTTACTTTCATTCATGGTAGCAGGATGCATATATCGACATTTTTTGTTGTAAATGCATCCTTTTCCTTCTTTTAGGTTTTTGCATATTTTTGGATGGAGATCTCTGCATTCGTCTCCATATCCGTCTAAATACGGAGAGAGAGAGAGAGAGAGAGAGAGAAGAGAGAAAGAGAGAGAGAGAGAGAGAGAGAGAGAGAGAGAGAGAGAGAGAGAGGTCTTCATCCTCATCATCAGCCGTTACTAATCCACTGCAGAACAAAGGTCTCAATCATTTCCTTCCACTTACGTCTTTCTATGCCAGTCGACACCCGTTAATCCATCGTCT
>NC_090750.1:66817341-66819841 GCF_036898095.1 Palaemon carinicauda | reverse complement strand
CATTTGTTCATTAAGCTTTTCCTCTGCATTTACCCCATATAAAATACCCCCTTCTTAAAGTTTCAACTTAGGTCAAGTCTATATTTTCACTATTAACCTTTATTCTGCAGTTTTCTTCTTCCTATACTTCCCTATAGTTACAGATACACTTTCCTGAATCCATATTCCAATCTAAAAATTGCGTACTCTTCGTGGTATAAAGCCGCTTAATAGCACCACAAAAACATTCTAATTTAATTAGCGCACATGTACGCACACATACGTACATATATGTATATATATATATGTATATATATATATATATATATATATATATTATATAAATATGCACACACATATATATATATATATATATGTGTCTGTGTATATATATATATATATATGTATATATATATGTATGTATGTATGTATGTATGTGTTGGACCCACGGATTAAATAAATTTCTTTTTAGAGAAAGTAGCATTTCATGTTTCATAATCTCATTTAGTCTACAATGATTCACTAACTAGAAATATGTAATCTGTTATTCTCAAGTTAGGATATTCCCTTTAATGCTAATTCCTATAATTTTCAAATCTAAATTCTTAAAAGCTCCTAGGCACAATGTAATTAATTTAGTAGAGCTGCTCCCATATCTCCTGCTTTCTAGATCTTTTCTCAATTGGAATTTTAACACTATATTTATGTAATTTCAGAATTGCCGTATCTCCTGTATAGATATCTTCAAGTTTCCTAACTTACAATTCATCTATTCCTTGCCTCTGAAGGACTTTCACTACTGCTGAATTGTTGACAGATTCAAAAGCTTTCTGATATGTTTATAAGAATTTTTTTTATTTATGTGGGCAAATCAATGGGTATGTTTCTATATGTATATACAAATAAATCTTTTTATGTTTATGTATATATACACAAACTAATGCATATTTATATCTATATTATGTTTACTTGCATAAGCCTGTGTTTATGTATAATGTACAAAGTACACAAAAGCGTTCGTTAACCTGTTGGGCCTAGTTAGTACTTTAATGCGCAGCCGATAATGGATACCGGAACTCGTTTATACATAATCCTCTTGACCATCAATGTAAACACGGGCCCTAGATTTACAGCCTCATCCCAAAATCATAGGTAAACATCATGGGAGGGAAATACTTGCCGTCATTGCCTCTAAGGGGAGACGGTGAACGAATAAATGAGAGAGAGAGAGAGAGAGAGAGAGAGAGAGAGAGAGAGAGAGAGAGAGAGAGAGAGAGAGAGAGAGAGAGAGAGAATTGATGAAGATGAACCAGTTTTTTTTTGTAGGATATGCATTTTTTCTTCATGTGTTGTTTAACAAAAGATAAATTGATATTGGGGAATTGAAAATTAGTTTTTGTTCAAACAGAACATAGATTAATAGATATTTTTATGGTTATCCTAGATATTAGAAAATTGAACATTAGTTTTCGTTTAAACAGAAAATAGATTGATAGTATTTTGTATGGTTATCCTGCTCTCATATCTGGCAGCTAGATAACTAATATCGTGCACAAAATAAAAATTCACATAATACTTAAATTCTATAATCTAATTTTCATATTTCCTTTTATTTCATTTTATTCAAATTGCCATGTATTCTTTGGTATTGTTTCCTGACATTGCAAACCTCACGCATGTGATAAGAGAGGGTAGTAAATTGAACGTACTCATCTGCTTCATGATGTAGGTGTCTTTTTAAACAACGTATACTCATATGGCGTAGCTACAATAAAGTTTATTAGTACGCTAATATTCATACCATTATCTGATCATGCACTATCAAAAATTCATGAAACCAATTTTAGCAATACTTCCACATGTAAATAAAAGTATGGCTAAATTCAGAGACATTCACCATTCGTTCTAAAACAGTTGAGTGTATATTTATCATCTTTTTCTCGATAGTTTTTTGGACGTATGGTCTCTCATTGCAAGACATAGAGATCAATGCAGTACGAAATGGAAAATCTCTATTTAGATATTTTGTAAAGTATGGAAAATCTCTATTTGGATATTTTCTAAAGTATTTTATTCATCATCAGTTTGAAAACTTCCCCATGATCTATTTGAAGCAGCATCATTATTAATATCTCTCTCTCTCTCTCTCTCTCTCTCTCTCTCTCTCTCTCTCTCTCGGAATTGTTGTTCTTAATTTTCTCTTCGAAAATAGGAAGAAAATATCGAAAAAAAATTCGATGTTTCATAATTGCTTATATAGAAAAGATCGCATCACCAAATTCATATATCTACATATCTTTGTCATGAGAATAGCCCTTCCTCAACAATTCTAAATTATACTAGGTTATTTTTTTTATATTAGAGAGTAGGCAAAACTGTGAATTGTTTTGAGCATGCTTATATATGAACTAATTTGTTTTCTCAGTAAGAGGACCGTAAATTATTATGATGACATACTCTGCCACCAGCCGTCACCCATAATTACTTAGGGGATGACGAGAACTAATGAGAATAGCAGTTT
>NC_090750.1:66787341-66807341 GCF_036898095.1 Palaemon carinicauda | reverse complement strand
GTATTTAACGTAGAAGTTTTTATAAATAGATTGTTAAAGTACTTAAATATAATTACATGATAAACCTTAATGTGCAGTAATCTTCATTTAAGGCGTTTGTTCCTATTAAACTTGTCTTTGTGGTTTAAAATGCGATTATCATATACTGTCTATTATTTTTATTCTTCTTCCTGATCTTCTATCAGCAATTAACGAAGACCCAAACATATCATAATTAATAGACGCGATTATTAGTTTGGATTCAGATTTATCTCTTATTAGCTTTGATTTGGAATCTGTTTACCTGCGTGCTTATAGTGAAAGCCATCCGTATACTTCTAGATTAGATTTCTACTACACAAAACATTGTTTTTTAAGATATTTTTAAAGTCATATTCATATTCTGACTATTATTTTTATTCCTTTTCATGATCTCTTATCAACAATTAACAAGGACCCGGACATCTCATAATTTACAGACGCGATTTTTAGTTTGGATTCAATTTATTTTTTTTCTTATTAGCTTTGATTCGGAATCTGTTTACTTACGTGCTTATAAAAAAGAGCCATCCGTATACTTCTATATTAGATTTCTACTACACAAAACATTGTTTTTAAGATATTTTTAAAGTCATTAACAAGTCTAGTTTTTAAGTTTGTCCAAATTGTCGTAATTAGAAGTGCTTTTAATAGTCCAAATCAACTACTATGGGTTCAAGGCTGCACTGTATATGATTGGGGTCGTCTTGCCTCATAGGGTACCTGATTCCAGTTAATGAATTCCCTGATCACTTTAGCAACTGCAGTGAATCCTCTGTCTAATTTTGTGGTTAATTAATCACTAAAGTCAGCAATAACCGTTCTGTTAGTTGTATATTCCTGTTCCTCTTTGCCTCACCTTTCATTTGACACCAAACACGAAAGCTTTCCATCAACTTTGGCAACTGCAGTGAATCTTCTGTCTAATTTTGTGGTTAATTAATCACTAAAGTCAGAAATAACCGTTCTGTTAGTTGTATATTCGTGTTCTCCTTTGCCTCACCTTCCATTTGACACCAAACATGAAGCCTTTCCATCAACTTTGAAAATCCATTGTTCCCATCATATAATCATTAATTACAAACTAATGAGAATCGTTCTGTCTCCTGCACCGTTAAGTTATCCTGTTTCTCCCCTTTTCATTTGACACCAAACACTACTGATTTCTGTAAACTTTGACAATCCATTCCATTCTTCAATTAATCATTAATTACCCATCAATGAATATCAAAATCATTCAATTAAGAGCACCATTGTAATCTCCTGTCCCTCCTGTTTTACTTGACACCAAACACGGCCATTTTCTGTGAACGAGTTGATTGTTTATTTTCAAATTAATTACTAATCAATTAAAAAAAAATCAGGCTCATGGCGTCGATGCCTGTATCTTTCTAGTATACACACACCAAGTTTCAGACAGATCAGCCGAGCATTAAGGGAGTAGAAGGCTTTTGAAATTAGTACCTCGAAAATGAATAATCACTTAACAAATTAATTAATAATGGTTTGGCCAACTTTCTGTTCAGTGATCAATAACTTCTCTCTTCTAGAGTGTACTTACCGAATCTCATGCTGATCCAACATTTATTAACAGAGTTGTAGAAATATCATTGTTTTCACTCTTTGATTAATTTCTAATTAGTGAGATAGAATTTTTAAAAAAACGTTTAAAGGATCTATAGATACTGACTCATGGAATGTGCCCATCGAGTTTCATGACGATCGGTTCGCGACTAACACACCAAAATCTACAAGAACAAGAATAACACTAGTAGCGACTTGACAGGCCTTCATCCTGCAAAAAATCGATGACATGGCAATGAAATCCCCTCTGGCGTCGATTTATGCTAATTTACTAAGCGTATTCCCGTTGTCCCGTTGAACGGATTTTTAGGGTACCTTTTTGTTTTTCAGAAGTCGGGAGGTATTATAATTTTCCAGAAAATTCTGATATAAAATGCACCATCGAATACGAAATGATAATGCAATGCCCTTTTTTATAATCATGTCACTAACTTTTAGATGAAAAAAAAACAAACATTGAATGATCTGGGCTCTCAACAGTTGTATCCATTGTTGTTTTTATTTAGAATTGAACTCTTTGCCTGTATTGTTGTATACGTGTTTTGCTATGACTTAAATGTTTTAAGCTCTTTCCTTTTGTACGCGCACATTTTCAAGTATACGAGTATAAATAAATCTTTCAATCATGTTTTCATTTCATTCTAAATATTGCGTTGTTTACCGTCCCAGCATTGCCTCTCATTGTCGTTTTTTTTTTTTTTCTGAGACAAGAGTCCTTACAAATGAGTTACAGAGATTTATAACTGATGACAATGTACATATTATTACGAAACTGAATTCTAAAACAACCATTGATCATCATCTCAATATGTCAATATTATGAAAGACTACTCTTTAATGATATGTGATGTGACAGATTTTCTTAAAAAACATGATAATCATTCATGAACCTTCCATAATTAATCATCGATTCTCTTGATCTCTGGTTCATCTTTATCTGCTTAAAGTGTCTTCATCATTTTGAAATATTCTTTATTCTTGTATGTATTGATCGATAATTCGTAAGGGAAAAAAAACTTGATATATCTAACTATTTTCTATCTTGATAGCAATACTTGGATTTATAATGACCCATAACAGTTCCTAAAGATTTCTCTTCTGCGTTTAAAAAAGTTTTTATCAATATGAATCTGTTACGATACATAATCAGTTCATCTTCATTTAAAGTTAAGGAATCACGTTTGAATTTCTGTCGCACAATCTTCTCCTTCAGTCCTTTATAAGAAAGCAAAATGGTAATTTCTTTCCCTAATTGTCTAAAAGTTTTCCACTTAAGAGCTTCGTGTACATTTTTATAGATCCTAATTAGGCCTCATCAGAACATTAGGGGAAATTTATGCCTTAGTTATTTTCCTTCCTCTTCTAGTCCACTTTCGATTCTCCCCAGATTTTTTGGGGGGTTGGGGGTGCGGTTTGAGAAGGGGGAGGAGACCCAGCCTAAAGAGAAGATCATTATCTGAAATTAATTTTTATTCTATTCTCAAAGTCATAGAAGGGAAAAGTAGCAGTTTTCACTGATCAAAGAAACTAAGTTGGTGGGAGGTATGTTTCAGAAGAAAATACGGGACTGAGATTTGAAAATAATTGTAAGAATCACCAGTAGATTGAAATATTATTATTTCTATTGTAATTGTCATGGTTATTGTCATTATTGTGTTAGCTGTTTTTGTTGAATAGCAAGGACATCAGCTACTAATGCTGGACTGTATAGCTATTAATTTCTCAGTCCTTTTGTGGACTTCGTTAATCCTTTATGAAAATATCAGTTCAGGTTCAGTTTTAGATTCAGGTGCAGGTGTTATTGGAGGAATATGCCATTTCATCAGTACCGCCTTAGTTATCTTCATTCTATTTCTTAGGTTTGATTTTTCCTTTTATTCCATATTTGGTTTAATTTCATTTTATTTTTCATTTCTTGCTGCTGAAATAAAACATTTCCAATTATTTTCTTATTTCCTCTTCATATGGCTGCTGTAATTCCTTTATTTATTTAATTTTTTTTTTTTTTTGCTGAGGTCCTGACAGTAAAGGTGCTGTAATTCCTTTATTTATTTATGTATTATTATTATTATTATTATTATTATTATTATTATTATTATTATTATTATTATTATTATTATTTGCTGAGTTCCTGACAGTAAAGTTGCTGTAATTCCTTCATTCATTTTTTTTTTTTACTGAGTTCCTGACAGTAGAGCAATAAATTGGTGAGAACATTAATCTCCGCTCACCATAGTATACACTCTTCACTTCTTCCTTCCCATCTTGTTCTATCATTTAATCTTAAACAGTTTATTCTAGCTGTGTAAATAAAATGTGATTCTGGTTTGTAACCCTAAATCATTTCTCTTCCTACTTGATCTACTTCTTTTACACATACAGTATTTCTAAACAGCCTTTTCCTTTTATCTCTTCCCTTCCTTTTTTATCTCCTTCTCTAATCTTGGTCTTGATCTCTTCCCTTACAATTCTCCTGAAAGTTTTATCATCCATATCCATATCTTTCATCCATCTCTTGGTCTCTCTCATCCATTTTTTACTTTCACCCTCTTTCATTTCTTCCAAAATCTTCAACATACTATTTCTTCCCTCTTCTCTCCCTTCCGCCGAGATTTTCCTTCCTCCTGGTTTCCTAGTTTTCATTTCTGACATTCCTATGTCACCCCAGAGAGTAGCTACTGTTGTTCATGGTGGTACCATCGAGATCTTTCAACCTATTCCATTCTGTATTTATTGTAGTCTTCGTATTTCTCTTTCTGTGAGGTTTCTTATTGCTGCTCCATGTAGTAGTCATGGCAATGTAACATTTGCCAAATGTGTTTTCCCTATTAATATTTTATGACAATTTTTTTTCTACAGTTGGGTAAATTAAATCTGCCAGCTTTTTTACCTTTCTCCATCTTTTATTTCTCGTGTATGTTGAATATTTTTTCTTCACCCTATATCTATTCCTAAGTATTTTATACTTTTTATTATTCTTATGGCATCTTTCTCCTAAATTTTGATGAGAGAGATCTACTGTAATTTCATTACTCTGTACATATTCACATCAAGGTAACAGATTTGTATTAGTTTTAAAGAATATATATGTATATATATATATACATATATAAATTATATATATATATAAACTGTAATATATATATATATATATATACATATACATATATATATGCATATATATGTATATATATATATATATATATATACATATATATATATATATATATATACATATACATACATATATATATATATATATATATATATATACTGTATGTGTATATATATATATATATATATATATATATATATACTGTATGTATATATATATATATATATATATATATATATACTGTATATATATATATATATATATATATATATATATATATATATACGGTATATATAATGTATATATATATATATATATATATATATATATATATTAGTTTTAAAGATATATATATTTATATATATATATGTATATGTATATGTATGTATATATATATGTATATATATATATATATCTATATATATATATATATATATATATAGATATATATATATATATATATATATAGAATAGAGCAAAACTAAAATACGATTGGAAAAGTAACTTATCAACACTACAATGATTGTTTTTGTGTAGAGAAATGTCCCATACTTTATTCTAATTAACGTATCATCTGCATTGTTTGTTCAACATTTTCATTGGTGTTCTTCTGTTCATTTGTAAGAGTTGAAGAGATATGACGGCAAACTAAATCCGTAACGTATAAACTATATTTGAATACAGTTACTACTCTAAAAACAAAATGACAAAGAAGACAATAAAGACGATACAATATTTATCTCTGACAAAGGATAATCTGAAATTCTGTGACGTCATACGACATTGTTTTATGCTTCATATATTTCATTGTTCTTGTGCGTAAAGAATGTTTCCTGTACTTACGCTCATGTTTAATATAATGAAACACATGCTTGGGAACATACCTTTGTCATGACAGATGCGTTTTCTGTCTTCTTGTTTAATTAAAGCGATTTAAAAAATAATTCTTGCTGAAGTATATCAACTATCTTCATTATCTATGAAGGATATCATACCGCTTACCCAACTTCCAAGTTATATATTATGTTTATAACATTTTATCCTTTCCTAAGTTATCCGTGACATACTTATTTCAAAGCTATTGATATACATGCTTATTGCCTGTCATTCAACGTCATGGTGTAAAAAAAGAAGGTATGGTCGTGCAAAATACATTATTTGACTCGTGTGTGTTATTTATTTATAAACATAATAAAAAGACCTTTGAAGTTTGTTCATCCAAATTAATGAGTCATAAATAGAATAGAATGTTGAGTTCCTTGCATATCTGTATCGTTGAATTTTATAAGCAAATAAATAGTCATCAGCTGATAAAAGCATAAAAAGATATAAAAGATTCGCTGTTACAATTTTGAATAAATTAAATAGCGCTGTACACTTTTATAGCTTAGTTTTTTCATCTTCTTAAAATTACATGAATCAGCTTTAGATTGCTTAATCTATTCTTACTTTTCATATAATTCGAAGAATCTCGAAATAAATGAAAGGATGATTTCAAGTTATCTGGCGTCATGATTGCAATTGTCATTAACGCCGGAGAATGACAAAAGTATGCAAAGCACATAAGATATGAAATTGGTTTTGTATCATTCAATCAGATGTGGAGGTATATAAAGTCGAATTCTACTGTAGAAGATTTATTGTGTTTACAGAACTGTAAGTCAGGTTCTTACAGAAAACTGATGGTTCTTCAGACTATGTATATTGATGTCTTTTAGGCTGCCAATCCCTATAATTTGGTATGTAGGTGTATTTTAAGCTGCTAATCCTTCAAGACTAATTACAGTGATGTATTTGGACTACCCATCCTTTAGAATTATTATAATGCAGTATCCCCAGCTGTCAATCATTCAGACAAGGTATAATGCTCTGTTTTGTGTTGCTAATCACGAAAATGAATGTGATTTAATTACATTACTCAGACTTGTCACGTTGGAGACCGGGAAAGTTATTCTTATCAGTATGCAATCATGTTTCTCATTTAGTAATTGCTTGTATTATTGTTATAATAACCACTAGAAAAAGGATTAAAACCGAAAAATAGATTAAAGAATCACTTTGCGAATATACGTGAATTTAGAGAAGTCCAAAATGCGAGCTTAAAGTCTGAAGGATTTATGTCCAACTTTCCCTATGGTCGTCTTTCTTAAGAAAGAATTTATGAGAAATGTTTTCCCACCTGTCAAGGGATGAAATCGCCATAAAAGAATGCTGTCAGCCTGGGATTTAATGGGCCCAAGTTGAGAGATCCCTTCCTTTGGTCCCCGTTTTCTTCGGATTTAATTGAAAAGATTTGAAGAAGAAAAAGTACAAAAATGGCACAGTAAGAGATACAGACAAGATGAAAATGACCAGGTTTATTTGAATCATTGACCATTAGTAAGTTGTTTTGGAGCAAGTTTTGGAGCAATCTCTCTCTCTCTCTCTCTCTCTCTCTCTCTCTCTCTCTCTCTCTCTCTCTCTCTCTCTCTCTCTCTACATAAAGTATCTTCTCTTTGCCAATTCCTTTCCAGAATCCTTTAAACGTCCTTTCCTCCAAGATCTGAGTTCCATGTTGCTTAAAGAGCCCGATGTCTCTCTTATTTTCCTATTCCATTATTTCTCTCAAGGTTTGCTTACACTGTATATCTTTTAAAAGAAGTTTCTGCGATACGTGCATCAAATTATGCCTGCAGGTGTCTAACAAGTTTCATATCATTTTCATATTTGTTTGAATAGTTTCATATATCTCTACTCACATTCCTTCATGTCCAAGGTTGCATCAATCTACAAATGTGAACTTGGAATATTTCTATCTTTATATTGAATGGTAAATGGTACTCTGAAGTTGAGATAATGTAAAACTACGCATATTATAAGACCACATTCAGATGTTCTCATTCTGTACCATCCTGCACAGAGTACTGAGTATGCAGTTAATTCTAACGTTTTCTCTGTTTCCATTATAAAGTTCAAGACTTTATAGTATTCTATAAGATTCATTCCAGCTGTGACCAGACAGTAGAATGACCTTTTTGATCCGGTAGTGAAGTCTGTGAAACGTCAGAAGTTCAAACTTGGTTCAGATGCTTTTCTGTTGAACGCGTTGACATGTCTCATTTCATAATTTATATATGACTTTTATATTTAATGCTATTTCTGATCTTATTGTATTTCATGTCTTTCTTATTTCTCATTTATAGTGTATTTGTTGCTTCTCTATATCCTTTCCCCACTGAGCTGCTTTCCCGTTTGGAGCTCTTAGGGCTGATTCACACCTGACACTCACGCTCACGCCCAAGTCACGGTCAAGCTCTCACTCAGCTCATTTTACTGGTGTGTTCACATATGCCGCTCAAGCTCTCCTGAGCTCAGTTTGTTTTGTGTTGGTATTAGTAAACCATGTGTGATTTTTCGGCTCTAGAATTAGCGGGTATAGCCATAGCGCTGGATGAGGAAGAGGGAGAGAGAAAAAGGAGGAGATTTTGTGTGCATCCTATACTAGTGAAGAGTGAAGGAGAATATAACACTTTATATCCCCATCTTATAGATGACGAAGAAAAATTCTTTTATTATTTCCGCATACCAAAAGGGACATTCGAGTATATTTTGTCCAAAATTGAATCAGATATCATGAAGGAAGACACCTATTTCAGAGAATCGATAACTTCAAGAGAAGGATTGGCTGTATGTTTAAGGTAAAAAAAAAAGAAAAAATTAATTAATGAATTTATTATCAAATATAATTATATTCGCAAATGCTATGCAAATATTCTGTCCATCTCTGGACTCAGTATAGGGCTAAATAAAAAACGAACCTTCCTATTTGAACTGAAAATAGAAGTTTGCTTAAAAAGCAAAAAAGTTCCATATACTGTAAAAAAAAGAAATTACCCTACCAAAAAAAAAAAAAATCCACAAATTCAAAAAAAGTCGCTCTCGCTCAAGTTTGAGCACGTTCAAAATATCTTTTGCTTTGATCATGAGCTTGACTGTGACCGTGACTGGAGTTGAGCGAAAATGATTGACTGGATGGTTTGAATACTCTGCCTGTTTATCATGAAAGAATTTTTGAGCGCGATCAATTGCGTGCACGTGAGTGTGAGTGTCAGGTGTGAATCAGCCCTTATGTCTTGTAAGGGTTGTAATTTGACTGTTGATAATAACAACATGAAAATCCCGCACCATCAACCTATTTACGATCTGAGAAGAGAATTGAAGAAATTCTGTTATTTTATTAATCGTGTTACTGTTCAGGCATTGCATGAACCTCACAAAGTGTCTCGCCTGCCACATGAAACTGGCGTCTTAACCTTCCAAGTTGCGATAGCAAATTTAGAATTTGTTTAATTATCACACTTATGTACATTGTGGGTTTTTTTTTTTTTTTTTTTTTTTTTTTTTTTTTTTTTTGCATAACAGGATATCATTGATTAAGAAACTATACTATTTGTAATTTGTAAACAACTACTGATAGTTGTTTTATTAGCTTAGGACTCGTGATCTTACCAGACTAGTGTACCGAAAACGAATTTGCTGAAATATAGGATCTTCTTTTTCGTTATGATGAGAAAAGGGAAATTATATGGAAAATCAGAGAGAATTTATCAGCTTTCTTAAATGAATAGATTTATTGATTAATGGAGGTAATTAGCTAATGAGATGATCAACGTGATAGGTTACTTCTATTACAGAGAGAGAGAGAGAGAGAGAGAGAGAGAGAGAGAGAGAGAGAGAGAGAGAGAGAGAGACAGACAGACAGACAGACAGACAGACAGACAGAGTGTCCATATCATCTAAAGAGAGAGAGAGAGAGAGAGAGAGAGAGAGAGAGAGAGAGAGAGAGAGAGAGAGAGAGATCCATATCATCTAACGATTTTCACGAGCAATGACCAAGTCAGTTTGCAAGATTGAAACCGAAATTGGTGTCCTTGACACAGTTCACTCCGAATCATGTTTTGCCGAAATATCGATAAAGTCAGAAATATTTTCAATTTCGTGGTTTTCCTCCAGTCTTCAATTTCCGATATTATAATTTTTGCCTTATTAAATGAGCTTTGGATCTCTCTTCCTACTGACAAAATT
Source organism: Palaemon carinicauda (assembly GCF_036898095.1). Classification (NCBI taxonomy): domain Eukaryota; kingdom Metazoa; phylum Arthropoda; class Malacostraca; order Decapoda; family Palaemonidae; genus Palaemon; species Palaemon carinicauda. The sequence goes on along the minus strand of NC_090750.1, from coordinate 66,797,560 downwards.
TTATATCTTGAATAACCCATTTTTCTATTATGATTTTCATCTCTGCCGTCTGAATTCGCTATTTCGAATAAGCATTTTTTCTGAAAGATTGTAAAATCACAAACCGGTCCTAGCTGTTTATAAATGATCTTACTTCCTTCACCAAAATAGCATTATTATTATTATTATTATTATTATTATTATTATTATTATTATTATTATTATTATTTCACTTCGTTTATACCAATCAGTTACAGTGTCAAAAGATTCAATTCTTTTTCAGATACGACTAATTTTTCTTCCTGTCAAAATTTGTAGCAAATTACTATTTTCAAGGAATAGATATGATCCATCACGAACATATTAGAACAAATACACTCATCTCCGAAAAAATCTTCTGACGTATTTTTGCATGCGGGAATAAAGCTGATATTACTACGTTTCAAGTTTATCGTTCATTTCTGTAATTTAACAATCAAAGTGTTAACGTAATATTGTTTGCATTCTTCTTTGTTCTAAAGCGCCTCTTATTTCTTTCAAGAAATTCTTCTTACTAAGTAATACAGTATATAGCGTACATTATTAATATTAATATTATTATTATTATTATTATTATTATTATTATTATAGTTGTTATTTTTATTATTTATTATTATTATTATTATTATTATTATTATTATTATTATTATTATTATTACTACTACTACTAGCTAAGTTACAACCCTAGCTGGAAAAGCAAGGTGGTATAAGCCCAAGGGCTCCATCAGGGAAAATAGTCCAGTGAGGAAAGGTAATAGGGAAATAAATGAACGATATGAGAAATAATGAACAATTCAAATAGAATATTTTAAACATAGTAACAACATGCAAATAATCTTAGTAGTAAAAGGTATAAGCTTTTTTTTTACCCACTGATAACAGATATCACATGCAAGTTTACTAAAAAAAAAAAAAAAAAGAAAAAAAAAGAAAAAAAAAAAAGATACAGCGAAATTAAACTTTTCTTTGATCTGGGGTACATGAAAGTGGATGGTGTTATTGAAACGAAACAGAGAATTTGTTTAATTGATTTTGTCTGCACATTCATCCTTTTCACCAGATAAAGCCTGAAGTCGGATATGTCAAAGCGTATCGTTTTATTACGCGACCAATTTCTTTTTGATCTTTACAAATTGACCATCATTGTTGAGAAAAGGGCTTTTTTTATAGATATCACAAGATATGTCATTTAGTAATAATTTTGTAATTTACTGTCATCTTCCCCGCCGCTACAAAAGAATGTTTTTCATAGAAATCTAATGTTGGGATTTTAACCGATTTTAATCTAATTTGTCACTTTAAATTAGTTTTTGAAGGTCATAATTTATTTTCTTAATCATGAATATGAGAGTTCGTAACTTTCAAAAGTGTTTATGTAAAGGATAAGTTGACGAGTTACATTCTTATGAAGAAAACTTATTAGATCAGTATTTCATTTTATATATAAACTATCTATTCTACCATGGAACTTCCCCTAATTCTGAAAAGTAGCCGAAACCCCCCCCCCAAAAAAAAAAAAAGATAAAGAGAAGGATTTTTTCCTCATTGTTCATCCTTGCCTGATGAGGGGCTCCGCAAAGTTTGGTTTTACTGTTAGGGTGCCACAACCTACCCTCCCCCGTCTTCCGCAAATGAAGCTTCATAGACTGACTTCCTACTACCACTACCTCAACAGCACAACTATCAGAACTGTCACAAACAATCGCCAATCATTTCTATTTCTAGCATGCTCTTTTGTCTCTCTCACATCTATCCTCCTGTCATCTAGGGGTTTATTTACTCCGTCCATCCACCAAAACCTTGGCCTTCCTCTTGCACTTTTTCCATTAACTCTTGCATGCATCACCTTCTTCAGCAGATGACCATTTGTCATCCTCTCTACATGGTCAAATTACCACAACACATTCATATCCACTCTAGCTGCTAATTAATTTCTCACACCCGTTCTCACTCTTACTACTTCATTCCTAACCCTTTCCAATATAGGTACACCAGCCATGCTCCTCAGACTCTTCATTTCAAACACATTTAATTTCTGACTCTCCATCACTTTCAGTTCCCACAATTCCGATCCATACATCACGGTTGGTAAAGTCATTCTCATACAGAACTCTCTTTACATTCATTCCTAACCGTCTATTCATTGCCTTAAACTCTTTACATTCTTTTTTTCCCTCTCTGACATACATCTGTTGCCACTCCATCATTTGCAGCAACAACAGAACTCAAATACTTAAACTGATCTACCTCAAGTAACTCTCCATTCAACATGTCATTCAATCTAGCACCACCATCCCTTTTTGTGCACGTCATAACCTTACTTTTACCCACATTAACTTGCAACTTCCTTCTCTCACACACCCTTCCAAAGTCTGTCACTAATAGACAAATCCTCTCCTCCGAGTCTGCAACGAATACATTATCATCCACAAATAGTTTAGGCGCCACATAGAGGGCTACTGTGGCACGGAAGTGTATACAGCTGTTCTCTTCTGAAAATGATTGCACGATGTCTAGGGAGGATTTCTAGCTTGGGTTTGCATTTCTTGTATGGGGAGATTTTCTCCAAGATGGCCGCCGAACCTAATTGGAAAACACACTATATCCCGAGAACTAATGCTTCTAGATGAAAAATCCAGGGGACTGAATTTGTTCAAAACACTTTTTTACACCAGGCAGACATAGTTTTGTGCAGTTTTTGGAAATTGTGCTAATAAAAGCACAATTATATGCCACTTCCAACCCTTCTTGATATTCACTTTTTACTTTTTTTCTTAACTCTTCCACCTTCACTACCGCCCTTTTACTTCCCACTTTCTATTTCCCCACTGTTTTGCTACAATTAATTTTGATTCAACCAGAAAATTATGAGACATACTGGTAGCCATACCCCTAAACACGTGCATATCTTTCAATCTTCCAAACATCTTTCTTGTTATAAACACAATTCTTGAAAACCCTTTCTACCACTCTTCCATTTTCCTTTCTTACCCATGTATACTTATTTATATCTATCTTCTTGAAAATAGATATGATGTATCACCAGCTCTTATTCAATACACATATTTAGCAGCCTCTTACCACTCTCATTTTCACGTGGCACAACGTACTTCCTAATGACACCTACCTCTCCAGCACCAACTCTGGCATTTAAGTCACCCAACATAACTACATTATTTATTCTGCTCAGTCCTTCTATACACCCAGTTAGCTCATTCCAGAATTCATTCTGCTCTTTTTCACTTTACTCACAACTAGGCCCATATACACCAATAAAAGCCTAACCTTCCCTACCCAACCTAAACTACAAAAGCAGAGTCATCATCATCATCAGCCGTTGCTAGTCCACTGCAAAACAAATGTCTCAGGCATGTCCTTCCATATGCATCTATGGTCTTTCGATGCAGTCTATGCTTGTAAATTTTCTTAGCTCCTCAATCCATTATTTTCTCTTTCTTTCATGCTTCGTTTGCAATCTCTAGGGGCCCATTCTGTTATACTTCTTGTCTATCCATTATCTATCATTTTCATCATATCTCCTGTCCATGTCCATTTTTCTTTCTTACATGTTAGAATGTGCTCTACTTTAGTTTGCTGTCTTATCCATGTTGCCTTTTCTGTCTCTTAGTGTTATTCCCATCAAGCAAGAGAACTCTAATCAAAGACATTGGAAGGCCATGGTACAGAGGCTTTGGCACTACCCAAGACTAGTGAACAATGGTTTGATTTTGGAGTGTCCCTCTCCTAGAAGAGCTGCTTACCATAGCTAGAGAGTCTCTTTTACCCTTATCAAGAGGAAAGTAGTCACTGAGCAGCTACGATTTTTGTTTGGTATTTTCAGTATTGTCAGGTGTGTCAGGGCAGAGGGGAATGTGGAAAGAATAGGCTAGACTATTTGGTATATATGTAGACAGACAAAATGAGCCGTAACCAGAGAGAGAGGGGTTCAATGTAGTACTGTCTGATCAGTTAAAGTACCCAATAACTCTTTAGCGGTAGTCTCTCAACGAGTGGCTGGTGCCCTGGCCAACCTACTACCTACTTAAAAAATGTTATTATTATATTCGGACAAAATTTAATTTGGTAACTATTCATGGTTGTCCTTCATTTCTACATTTGTAACCTTTATCCTTTTCCTTGCCATTCTTTCTTTAATTTTCTTCCCTTTTGCACCATCATGTGCAAAGATTTAGTTTCAAATAATTTGGAAAACTCTTTTTCACCGCGGCACATATATAAAAGTTGGACCATAACTTTAGTTCGATATTGAATATATTCCTATCATCAATTATTTTACTTGATTTTTATATCCTACCACTGACTTTTCAGTCAAACTACTGGAAGGATATTTTTGGGAATATCATTTATATCCTGAAATTCAAAATAATACAGTTAGTCAATTGGCAGACACAGAAATTCATGGGAATGTTGTATAAAAATGCTGATTTACCAGTCTTTATTATTTTCATAGCGTATTGTACTTGCTAAAAACCAACGCAATTATGTTCTGTATTTCGACGTTAAAATATTTACCGTACTTTGTAAATGCGTTTTTTTTTTTTTTTTTTTTTTTTTTTTTTTTTTTTTTTGTAATTAACGAATTTAAATAAATTAATTCCGTTGAGCAATATTTAATACAAAAATCTATATTTACTCAACTTGCACTGAACGTTAGGAGAAATTTATTATTGCATGTCAAGGCTTAGATCTTTCTAAATAAGAAACTTGGTTCGAGAGCCTCTTGTTCCCAATTAGGTATTCCATTTATTGTTGTTTTTAAGAAATAATAATAATCTAACTCGTCGAGCAGAAGGTTTTAGTCTATATTGGTATTTTCCGTCATTATCAAGAAAATAACGTTTCAGCATATATCCTGAACTTCGCTCTTTCCCTACTTGGAGTTAGCTAACTTCTTGAGAGCATGAACTTTCAACAAATGACTCTCGCATCTTCTTAAGCGCACATCGTTAATTTGTAATACAGCAGAGTATTCAAGACATCAAGCAGGCATTTAATTGTACCTTTGTTGCTCACTCAAGGAGTATTACGAGGAGGCAGGCGATTATAGCGAGAATTCAAACACGGTAAGAATGTCAGACAATGGCAAGAAGAAAGCTGAAGTATACAGGCCATGAGAAGTTTGAGAAATGCATGCTACAATTTTCGCAAATTTTCCTATAATTCTTTGCTCAGCCAAAAAGCCTTTTAAATGAGTCTTATGTTGTTGCTTTTACATTCTTAAATTCAAATAACAAATTTGAAGGATGCTTGGCCCAGGAAATCCAGGAAATTGAGTAATTTTGATTCTACTGTAAACCGAAAACTCTGGTGTTTCCTACAAAGCTGAAGATTTCTGTAATACGTGAATTTTTCTTTTTCACTCTTTTATAATAAAAATGGTAATTCAGTGTAGAGGAGTTGTCCGTTATCAGTGGACTTTTAAAAGGCCCTTAGCCCTAACCCATCATGATTCGAATTATGGGGTTTGTCATTAGCCATCCTTTCCTTATTGACGGCTCTAAACCGCCCCATTAGGTTATTAAATATAATTTTAGTGGCATTAAGAAGGGGATAGCAGAGATAATGGGTTTTTTAAAAACCAAATGTATGCATATATGATCAGCCCCCAGTCAGAGATAGTCACAGAAACTCCCACAAGCTTCTTTTTAGTTCGCCTTCCTCCATTTTGGGGTCGCTACAGCGGACCATCCTTCTCTGTCTACTTCTATCCCTGAATCCTTCCTGCGCAAGCTATAACTATCTCGAGCAGTATGTTGTAACTTGTGACGACCTTTCGATGTTCCTCAAATACTCATTCATGGGAAACAATTGCAAGAGCTAAGCCTTCTCGCTTATGGTTTCCACGGATTTTCCTGCTAATCTTCTGAGAAGGGCAACCCACTACCGTATTTAGTGTAACGCATGAGGTTCAAGGTATCTAGGAGTAGGGACGGTGCAGACCAGTTATTGCTCAATCTCCTATAGCTGAACAAGCGCCCAGCTAAATCACTGGGGACGCAGTCATGTCATCCAACCCTTTGACCGTAGCTCTCAGGGCAGTAAGGTTGTTATTTTAGCAGTAAAATGTATCAAATCGTGAGCAAGACTTGGACCATGGCCCCACAGGTTTAGTCGCTGATGATCCAAATATAAGACGAGGTACAGTAATACCTCTCTTTACATTGGTTCGGCAGACGCCAGTTCGGACTTAACGTTTGTCATTCTTAAATATTGTATGCAAAATTAAAACCACTTTAAGCACCCTTACGTCGGCATCTACGTAGAACAACTATGGTGAAAAATATGAATTTGTTTTTTTTATTGCTCCAGTCTGTAGAATTATGAAAATAATAGTAGTAAACATGGCATATAAGAAAATATAATTATAACGTATGTATGAAGGAAAACTTGTTTTGATTCTTCTCGAAGGCGTAGAGTACAGGCTTTAATGTAACTTTATCCTGATTGAAACCCTTTTGCTTTCGTTACATGGTAAAAGTCGACTAATGGTTGTTAGCAGTATGGTATGCTTCATGCTTAACTTATGACTATTAAAGAAAAAAGGGTAAGCAAGTTATTTCCTTATAAACTGAAGACAAGGATTACTATATTATAAAATAGGAAAAAAAAACTACTGCATAGCGATGAATCTCAGTTTCGTACTTGTTTTGGCTGAAACAAGGCCTAATGCTTTTGCGCCTTAGTTGTTTACAAGCTTTTTCTGGTTGTTGTACGTACACGTTAAAGTTTTCATATTGTAATTTGGTAATCTTTGAATATTTTAGCATAAATCCAGTGATTCCAAGAGGCATGTTTTAACATTGCAAGATAAATTGGATATATAAATAAGATATAAAACGGGAAAAGGTGATAGACAGCGTCCACCATTATCCACGATAAAGACCGTATGATATGTTATAAAAAAAAGTCTTCGTCATCTAAACTTTAAAAAGTCGATTTAAAGAGAGGCATAATCTATGATTAAATGGAACACTTCTTATTCCTTAGAAGCCAAATTCTGATTCAAGAGAAGGCCAACTTGCCAAGTCTTAGTTTTAGGCCCTGCATAAAAATATCTTTATGAACCACTTCATTTTCCAAAAGTCATGGTTTATTTAATCGATTCAAGAGCTGTCTTAATTTGCAAAACATTAGAATTTAGGGAGAACCTACCGCTGCTGATATTACTACTGATGAATTTCAAGTCTTTCAAAAAGTATCATGAATAAAAAACAAATTCCTCCAAAACTACTCTCAATGTCGACGGAACGTCTTATTTTGGATTAGGAAACGAATGCTCAATCGTTCATTTATTTGTAAGGAAAAACATAGCATTGACATGATAGAAGGTAGCCAAAGACAGGTTAACATTAATGTGAGGAGGTAACGTAACTGGTTATATCAAGTTAAACCCCGTTGTCAGACTACCTTGTCGTATCACCGGGCTTTCGAAAAACATCCCAAAATCCACGCTTCGTGTCATCTGGATTGCTAATCCGAGGGCATGGGTTCCCTTGGCCATTTTCATTGTAGTTCAATGGCCATTTTATCCCAGTGAATAACGGATTAATGCATGATGAAGAAGCTTCCTTTTAAAGTTATGCTGATCCGTGATAATGCGCCTGGACATCCCATACATCTGAACGACATTGATCTAAATGTGAATGCTGTTTTCTTGCCACCCAACTCTACCTCACTTATTCATCCCATGGTCCAAAGCATTATAGTGATCTTAACACCGTTATAAGTGGTACTATTCACGGCATACCGTACGCCAGGCAGTTGATGTTCCTTTGGCTGACGACCGGTTGAACATTCGGGAGTTTTGTAAGGATTAAAATATTCATCTGGTAGTACTAAACAAATGTGCTTTATAGACAGAAGTGACTCAAACAGTAATGAATGACGTATGGAAGAAACTGTGCCCTCAATTCGTTCATGATATTTAAGGTTTTTATGAACTACTAAAGGACATATTGAAGAATTTGATATTTCTTAGTAACGAACTTTAGAAGGAGTTGTCTGGTATTATCAAATATTATTGCTTCTTAGACAGAAGTGACTCAAACAGCAATGAATGGCTTATGGAAGAAACTGTGCCCTCAATTCGTTAATGATATTTAAGGTTTTTATCTAGTACTAAAGGACATATTGAAGAATTTGATATTTCTTGGTAACGAACTTTAGAAGTTGGAAGATTTTGAACAGTTAGTCGAGGCTCAAGTAAACACTAACTAACGAAGAAAGGTTGAAGTTAGCAACAGAACAGAAAATTGAAGCTTTTGTTTTATAATCCAGAATCAAGAATCTATAAGCTTAAAGATTTATTCCTTCCATATAGGACAATTTTCAACGATAAGAGAAGGAACCCTATCCAACAAAGATCAGATCAGTACCTAGTTTGGGAAGAAAAATGAAAGGCCACAGTTATAAACTGATCATAACACCGAAGAACCACTCCTATAAACTATGTAGAAACTACATGTAGCCTACAGTATATCTTTACCAATAGCCACATCGTCATCCTCCCTCATCCAACAATATTAATTCCTCTCTTCCAACTCCAACTTTCGTGTCCAATAAGAAGAAAAAAAGTTCCAGGTAAAGTAGCCAGTGTTAATATTATCATCTAATTTTGAAATGCTGTAACATTGTATTGTAGTCTCTCTCTCTCTCTCTCTCTCTCTCTCTCTCTCCTCTCTCTCTCTCTCTCTCTCTCTCTCTTAGATTTCATTCAAACGCTATATGTACAATACGTATTCAAGTACACAGTGCTGTATTTCACATAAAAGCTTAATGAAAGTATAGATTTTTTTTAAAGTGATGGGAGATTTCAATTGCCTATATGTGCTCAGTATGTGTATAGGTAGTGTATACAATAAGTTACTTTATGGGGTAAATATCCGACCTACATCGAAAATCATCCTACGTCCGCTCTCTTAGAACGAATTAACGACATAGGACTGGGTATTACTTAATCCACCTTGGTCATACTAAACAACTCAACACGTAGGTGTTCTGTTTTGAAAGTTAATCTAAATCTTTCCTTAATCTTCAAGTCGGTTTAACTTTTGCCTTTAATTTCTTAAAATGGAATATATATTTTTATTGATAAAATGAAGCGTTTCATGATTCATTGTGATATTACGTATTTCTCACGTATCAGGAATTTTCATTTTTCAAATAATTTGTCAGATTGGCTATACTTCCAAACTATTTTTTTTAGTTATGTACAATAGTTAGGATTAGTCAATATGAAGTTTAACTTAATCTAAATTTTATGACGTTACATTTAACCATCAGTCCTGTTGTGTTAGGTATTTTAGTCTCACGAGAAAGGTAAACATATTCAACCATTTACAACCATTTTAAGGAATCAACGGATTACTTCCCTATACAATAGCAACATCATTGGAGTCTCTCCAGAGAGGTCATTGACTTACAAAGATACCTTTCCAGAAACCTTGTCAGTCCAAAGGATATTTTATGATAAAAGGCTGATATTTAATTGAAACCTCATTTAAAAGTTCTTAATTTAGGTAACTTCGAATTTGCCGGAGATTGACATAGCAAATTTTGTAAAAATTCTTTTTAAACGTTTTCAAAAACTCAGAAGTCAGTTTCCCATGTTGAAACTCAGCAGCTCAAAATGGAAAATACAAATCCCGTCCTGTTACTATCTTAATAATGGGATTTTGATGTATGCATTAGGACCTGCTGACATAACGCCAGAGATGGAAATAGAGGTTCTAAGAGGATGCGAATGATAGTAACACTCTTACACCTGAAACAACAACAACAACAACAACAACTCCACACACTACAGCAAACTCAGCATCGGCTTTATACTGTAAAGGCAATTTACTGTTTTATTCACCTGGCCTTCTTTCAACATGTAACCGTATTTACATGAATGAATAATGTTTTACACCAAGTGGACAGCGTGAGTCTCTCTCTCTCTCTCTCTCTCTCTCTCTCTCTCTCTCTCTCTCTCTCTCTCTCTCAGCCAAAGGCCTTGAGTATTTTAAAGATTCTTTGATAAGATTATTTGTCTATGATTTTTCTCATTTTGTTGTTTTGCTACTGATAGGAATGACGGAAGCTTAGCCTTTTTTTTTTTTTTACAATACTATTAAAATAAGCTAAAATATTTTACCAAAATCTTTAAAGATAATCAGAAATATATTAAACAAACACGAAA
>NC_090750.1:66772341-66782341 GCF_036898095.1 Palaemon carinicauda | reverse complement strand
CATTGCCGTGATTACCGCATCATAATTAGGTCTCCTGTTGCTTAGTATGGTATGATTAAGCTAATTATCCCGGTATGTTAATATTCTGGCCCTGCCGCGCAACTGCTATGTAACGGCCATCTGACATTTGTCCTCTTGCAGGCATGTGGCGCAAATAGAAAATTAATTTGCCTGCTGCTCTTAATTACTTTTTAATGGTCGGGTGACATTTTGTTGCTGTTCAGTTAATATCCGAACAATTAATTCCTGGTGAATCATTTAACATAGTCTTAATAGTTTACGATTTGTTGATTCACTTGAATTCTGCAGGTTTTTTTTTTTTCACTTAAGAATATTACTTGCATTGAAAAGGTAAAATTTGTTGCTGTTCAGTTAATATCCGGACAATTAATTCCTGGTGAATCATTTAACATAGTCTTAATAGTTTACGATTTGTTGATTCACTTGAATTCTGCAGTTTTTTTTTTTCACTTATGAATATTACTTGCATTGAAAAGGGAAAATTTGTTGCTGTTCAGTTAATATCGGGACAATTAATTCCTGGTGAATCATTTAACATAGTCTTAATAGTTTACGATTTGTTGATTCACTTGAATTCTGCAGTTTTTTTTTTTTTTTCACTTAAGAATATTACTTGCATTGAAAAGGTAAAATTTGTTGCTGTTCAGTTAATATCGGGACAATTAATTCCTGGTGAATCATTTAACATAGTCTTAATAGTTTACGATTTGTTGATTCACTTGAATTCTGCAGGTTTTTTTTTCCGCTTAAGAATATTACTTGCATTGAAAAGGGGAAATTTGTTGCTGTTCAGTTAATATCTGGACAATTAATTCCTGGTGAATCATTTAACATAGTCTTAATAGTTTACGATTTGTTGAATCACTTGATTTTTTTTTTTCACTTAAGAATATTACTTGCATTGAAAAGGGAAAATCCCGGGTTCAATTTGAGTTGTTGAAATGGTTTTGGATAGTGTAATGTTTTTTGATCATTTCTCGATTGAATTTTCTTTGCTTATATTTCCTTACGTGTATGTCTGTGTGTGTAGAGAGACTGAATGTAGATATGCTCCAACCCCCCCCCCCCCCACATGTGAACTCGAACATTTTCTAGTAAATGACATAGTTGTTGAAGATGATAATGTAAAATTTGACGTTTCAATTGGACACGGCCGCCTGAACGAGTACGAATTCCTCCTTAAATTGGATTTTCTGAAAATGATCTTAATCATTACCTTCTGTGATTATATCATATCAGTAATCGTACCAATAATTTTTTGTTGAAGTCAATTAATTTATCGTTTCAATTATTAAAGAAATTATTAAATCGGTCAAATGTCCTTCTAATATTTAGAATTTAATATTACTATAAAAATTATTCTTTTGAATACAGTTGGGATATGAATTTTTTATTAAGTGAAAATACATTTTCTATGAAGGCTAATCGTTAAGATATTTATGCAAACCAATATGAAATACATTAACTGGTAGTATGGTGTTTGATATATCTCTTAATCCTGTATAAACATAAGTGTATTGCCCATGAGTACGTATTCTCAAATATATCCTTGTAGTTCATGGTAATTGAATCATAGTAGGTTTGTCAAGAAGTGATTGAACGTTTTATTTATATCATGACAAAAGATTAATTAAAACATAGGCTTTAAAAAAAATGATAAGAGACTTCTAGACAACGGGGTTTTTATGCGCGGAAACATTATTTTTCTTGCATCTCATTGAAGCAATTCTTACAGCATTAAACTACAATCAATCACCATCATCAATATTTCAAGTCTGAATTGAGCTCATATGGAATAAATTACAGGTTATGTGGATACACCCCTTCTTATCTTCGTGTTATTATCTTTTATTGAAAACTTTATGTAACATACTTGACGGACAATTCTTTAGTATCATAGGGCACTATTATCAAAATATGTTGCTTATGTTTACAGTTTGATTTAAGTGCCCTATTGATACTATATTAGCCCTGAACCAACAACTTCCTATCACATTCGCAATATCTTTATTGGTATTTCAATTATGTGTATCTACGATGTCTTAACCTCGGTAAATATTTACAACAAAACGAGGTGTGCTAAAATAGAACAAAGAAAATTGAAACTATAATAACGGGAATAAATCAATATGAATCCCACTTGGTAATTCCATAAATAGAACTGAATTTCTTGTGGTCCAAATACTAAATTGCAAAAATGTCAGGAAGAAGATTAAATTTCGTCGCTTCCATAAGCAATTCATGTTCGGATTCTAGTCTAAAGTGCAACACCAACTATTCTATTAAGAAGCTCATTTGGTGAGTAATACAAGAAAAGAGTGAGACTGATATATAACTTCATTATGCAGCGAAAGTGATGCGACACATTTTGCGAAAGGTCTAAACTTTTCCCGACCAAAACGAAAATTTTCATCGTATTGTTTATCACAGCTGTCACAAATATATATTTATAAATAGATATATGGACTTCTATACTTTTATACACACATGCACACACATGTATATGTATATATATATTATATTTATATATATATATGTATATATATATATATATATATATATATATATATATATATATATATATATATATATATATATATATCCTGTACTAAATGTTCAAATGCATTGTTTTGGCAGTACAACAACCAAGGCTTTTATCTTCGTAGACTGAAATAAACATATTAATTCTGATTACATTTTTAGCACAATCTCAAATTGGGGTCTGGAATGCAATCAGGCTGTCATTTTTTTTACATTAAGGCAAAAGCCCAAATTAATTATTTTTCATGAGACCAGCTATCAAGCACAGATGCTCAGGGAAACTAACGAGTAATTACCAGTCTGACCTCAGGCTCATTTTAAATGAGCACATCCGGACTACGTCAAAAGCTTGTTAAAAGGAACAATGATTAATTTTTCCCACCGTATTTTAGGCTCGTCCACGTCCGTTCCTTTGCTTGAGCGGTATAAGGACCTTTATTCTTTGGCGTGCTTGGTTTACATACGAAAGGGAGATATGCTAGACGTTTGGATGAACACAATTTGTAGCTCTCATTAATAAGAGTACTCTAATTCCCGCGCAACTCGATAATGACAAGAATAACAATTTTCCAGGTCTGTTAATTATATGTATGTTGATATTTAGAATTATAAATACAACAACTAACACCTTTGATGGAGGGATCTTATCTATTACCTATGATATTTATTTTAAGCACTAAGTGTGTTTCAACTCTTCTTGATTTTGATCGGCACGGTACCAGAAACTATTAAATTTTCACCCACCATCAAAGAACCGTTTTTTTTTTTTTTTTTTTTTTTTTTTTTTTTTTTTTTTTTTTTTTTTTTTTTTTTTTTTACGCCAAACCACCGTTAACGCGTAACAAGCTTTTGAAGCGTTTATAAATGTTTATTGATTGTTTTAAAGGTTTTTTATTGAGAGGTATATCTATAGAAAAAAATTAGTTTGCTCTCGTATCCATGTTGCTCTTTTTATGTCTCTTAGTGTTATTCCCATCGGTATTTTTTCCTTAGCTCTTTGAGTTGTTACTAACTTATATCCTAAAGCTTTAGTAGGACTCCAATTTTCTGAGGCATAAGTTAATACGGGGGGGACCATCTGATTAAATACTTTTCATTTTAGACTAATTGGCATTTCACATTTAATAATCTCATTTGGTTTACCAAAAGCTCTCAATCCCATGTTTATCCTCATGTCCTAAGGAAACATTTAAGGTCTGTCCTAAGTATTTAATGTATATATATATATATTTATTTATATATATATGTGTGTGTGTGTGTGTATATATATATATATATATATATATATATATATATATATATATATATAATATTATTTATTTATATATATATAAAATATATGAAAAACACGTCTAGATGTGCAAAATTTATCATATATATATATATATATATATATATATATATATATATATATATAGTTTACATAAACTATATTAAGATAAGACAGAATTGCCTTTTAATATAAAAATTCAAGCTGCCATGGGATCACAGACCCATAAGGAAATTCTTTTTATCATAAGTACTTCTGCACAGCTAAGGATTCGAAATTTAATGCATTGTAGAAATAGAGGTAAGCCTTAAGACTATGCCATTCGGCCATAAAGAGACAAGAGCTGATTCAAACTCTTCCGTATTTAATATTCTTAAACTCAGGATTTATATTTTAAAATCGAAACCAACCCATTTTCGTATTATAGATGATTGGCAAGTATGTAGCACTTGGTCGTTTTATTATGATTTTATCAATAACACTCGTGAGTCTCATTATTTTAAATAAGCCAGAAATACCTATGAATATTTAACTCCCTCAGCCACGGGATCACATACCCATAGGGAATTTTCCTTTTATAAGTATTCCTGCCTGTCCAAGAATTCCAGTAGTAGTGATAAAACTACCATACGTATATATACAGTACTGTAATACATACAAACTGCGTTTATACATTTCTCCTTCATCATCATTATCATTATCATATTATTATTATTATTATTATTATTATTATTATTATTATTATTATTACTTGCTAAGCCACAACCCTAGTTGGAAAAGCAGGATATTATACGCGTTTGACCAATACCTTACATCCTTTGTTAAATATCAAAAGGACATGTGCTTTGTTGCTTGTCTTAACTTACATATATAATTTTAGGGAAAACCGGAAAAGATACTATGCATAAGGTTCATTGAATTAATCGGTATACAGAGATGAAAGTAGAGCAAATTAAAATATTAAAAAGATATTTTGTAAATTTTGGAAGTATGCAGTTAAATATATGATATTTAGAGAGAAAAAAATCCAGACTTCCAAACAAAACTCTATGCACATATTCAAGAAAATTAATTAAAATTCATGCATGATCACAGCCACTCGTAACGAGAAAGTAAGCAAGATTCCGGTTCGCTCGAACGCAAAGTAGGTTAATTACGTATCATATGTTAACACTTGTGCCTCATACTTTGAATCAGATCCTCCTTTATAAATCCTAACGTTGTATTATCCTTGGGATAAAGCATAATGCCTTAAATGAATATCATAGGTGAAAGGATAATTCTATCCATTTATAATTATTTTATCAAGATACATTTAGTACTTTTTTTGGGTATACATACACATACACCAATTATGTATATGTATATATGTGTGTGTATATTTATAAATATATGTGTATATATATATATATATATATATATATATGTGTGTGTGTGTGTGTGCGTAATGTGTATATATGTGTATATATATATTTATATATATATATATATATATATATATATACATATATATGTATATATACATATAGTTATATGTAATTGTATAAATATATATATATATATATATATATATATATATATATATATATATATATATATATATATTATGTGTATGTATGTTTGTGTTTATGTACAAGAAAACGTATTTCCTTTTTTTTCTCATCACACGGAGTGAAGACTACTCTCAATGAAATCAATAAAGGAGGGTCAAGTTTCTTTTCCACCTTAAGATGTGACATTTTGACTTCTTCTTTACTTGGGTTCACGTGAGTTGCCCAAGAGAAAAGCAGCGAGACATTTCTGGGAATATTTTAGAAAAGTGATCCTGTCTTTTAATGTAATGTATTATCCCGCTCTGTTTGTTAGGCTAACTCATTTCTCTCTCTCTCTCTCTCTCTCTCTCTCTCTCTCTCTCTCTCTCTCTCTCTCTCTCTCTCTCTCTCTCTCTCTCTCTCTCTCTAAGTCATTGATTCTCGTGTACCAAGAGAAGCTTTTCAGCTGAGGAATACGATCTGGTGGTTCTATTTCCAACATGTATTGCGAATTTGTATTTGTGTAGTTTTCCACTTATGTGTGTGTCTGTCTTAGTGTCTGTGAGCTCGTGTATATACACTTATATACTCTGTGTCTTTGTGAGTATGTATTGTATGTCTGTATGTATTTATGTATCTAATATCAAAAGACGAGGAAAGTTATAAAGAGAATGATGTCACTACCTTTAAAACAAGGAATTATCCTCTATTTAGATAAAGGAACCTTCAAAAAGTTGATCGTCTTTCATAAAACGGGGAAATATCTGATAGATGCTATAGGCGAGGAATGTTAATCCTGAATTGGTGTCGGTCACTAAATTTTAGATCCGTTTTCCCTATGTGATTTGAATCCTATTATTTTTGTCAAGTATCGCTGGGACCGAGTGCCAACGTAAGCTTAATATCAAATACTTGCTAATAATATTTTCATGAAATAATACTAGTTTGATGTTTCACACCGGTTTTTTTTTTTTTTTTTAAGTTATTCTTATTTCAAGCATAATATGAGACGAGAAATATTACATTGTCAGTTACAAAATTATGAATACTACTCTTGTTTTCATTTCAGAGGAAAATAAAACTTTGATAATAAGTGATAGTATATGTAGGTTTCCTTACCAGCTATACTTAACTGTTGAGATATACAGTATAGTAGAAGGTTAACAATATTTCAAACTTCATATGGTCCTATTGCTTATCAAGTAGCTCTACCCCTCCTTAAACTTTTCTTGATCTCGATACTCCCTTTCAGTTCATATAGAATGGCATTTGCCTTAGTGATAATTCACATTATATTAACAATAAAATTGGCACCGTATTTCTTGTACTGCTAGATAAGCTTCCATCCCTTTTAGCAGCTGTTGCCACTAACAGATAATTTCTAATCAACAGAGTTAACGTGTGATTTGTAACTTGTCTCTCCTTTGGCTATCAGTACTAATTTCATTTAATTTTAGGAGGAAAGTTCAAGTAGTTTCTAATTTGCCTTTCTTATTGCTCTTTGAAACAACATGGAAATTAGGTTCTCCTCATTTTCCAACCTAATTTAATGTGTTTTGCTACTGAGATTACACTGTATGAGGAGTTGGGCGTTACGAAGGTCTACTCTTTTAAGAGACGCTGTATTTCTAATTTAAATCAAACTGTTTATTCTTATGATATTCCTATTTAACACATAGTACGCTATTACTCATATAGGTTACTAAGTGTGCCTTGGGGGTTTAGTTATGTTGGCTATTACTTCAATGTCTCAAAATCATATAATATTAAAGAATATTTAATATTAAGTTAGGCGTGTTATTTTATAAAGGGTAATAGCAATTGTCTCTTGAATGAAAAGTTTCTAATAGATTTTTTTTTCATTATGTTGAAGGAGGCTTTCTCTCACACACATGAATAAAAGAAATTGATCTCAAAGCTGCTTTAATTAGACATTTATTTTTAAGAGCTATCCAAAGATCATTGTGAAGTTGCATTTTTGTAATTAGTTTTTTTGATATCCTAATTACCAAACCTCAAGAATAAATAACCATAAAATTTCGGTAATAATTATCTAAAACCTGAAAATTAAAAGATTAAATGAAGACCATGATTCTATACACTTTATTATATTCTCCCGACTACTGTTTACTTACATTCTTCTAAAACTTGGTATAAAACAAAATAAATATAACCGAATTATTAGATTTTTAGTACTCTACCCACAAGTATTGACAAAATGCCTGTTTTTTTCCGAAAAACTCGCGGGCTCCAAAAATAGAATCCCTGAGGTTCCTGAAACTTTGCGGACATTTCATCTGTTAGAAAATATCCGTAGCGTACTAAAGTTTTCCCCTTAAGATTTTCTTAATCCCATACATTAGACGGTGGTTTATTACATTTGATTGACTTAATTATGATAGGAATTGATCCATCTTCCATGGGCCACAATTTTGATTACGACAGAGGAGTGAATTTTTAGCGTTTTGGATATCTGAATCAAATATCAAGTTCCAGATGTTTCTCTAATTTACCAGAATTTAACTTCTAATTTCCTTAATATTCCAGATACGACGCAGATTAATCAAAACAATATAATCATGTTTTCATAACACTATACAGTTGTATTATCATTTAGTTTTACAAAAACGAAGACAAATTTCTTGTAACAAATCAAAACTAAATGAAGTACGTTAAGGTAAACTCGAGTTGATCAAATTTTTAATGCTGTATAAAAGTTATAATGGGTTTCCTCAGTGGGAGCAGAACTTCATATTTCCTGTGGACGTTCAATGTTTCCACAATTTTTCGAATTCCTGTAACAATGGATAAGACTTGATAAAAAGCAAAACATTTGTTACTGCCATATTCATACTATAACCTCACGCATTTTTGTGTATAATAATCCTAACAATTTCTTTCCTTCCCCTTCGAAGGAATGATAAACGCATACTTACATTCTCCATTTATTAGTTCATTTCAGTTATTCACAGGATTGAAAAGTAATCTTATTCACGTGCACTAAATTAAGATTACTCGATACTAAATATATGAACTTTGTAATCATGTATAAACAAAACTATGGCACACCAGTCTAATTTTAATCACAGTTAGTCTCACTTGATTTTCCGTATGAATCAACCCTCGGGGGGTTTTAATGTCATAGAAATGTTCTCTCTCTCTCTCTCTCTCTCTCTCTCTCTCTCTCTCTCTCTCTCTCTCTCTCTCTCTCTCTGTCTCTGTTCTCTCTCTCTCTGTTCTCTCTCTCTCTCTCTCTCTCTCTCTCTCTCATAGAAATGTTCTCTCTCTCTCTCTCTCTGTTCTCTCTCTCTCTCTCTCTCTCTCTCTCTCTCTCTCTGTTCTCTCTCTCTCTCTCTCTCTCTCTCTCTCTCTCTCTCTCTCTCTCTCTCTCTCTCAGAAATGTTCTCTCTCTCTCTCTCTCTCTCTCTCTCTCTCAGAAATGTTCTCTCTCTCTCTCTCTCTCTCTCTCTCTCTCTCTCTCAAGCCGTTCCGTCCTTGTCTTCGTTTGCTTAGGAGGTCTTAATGCTGAAGATAAACAGCAATGCAAACAATGTTAATTGCTGAGCATGACTTATGGCCAATTACTCGGCGGGACGCTTATAACACAAAGTTTGAGGCTGTTTGGGAAGAGCTGTTGGCATGGCGATTTCACACGATCGCAAGCAACGCAGTGCCTTGCTTTTACGGCCGCACGACAAGCAAGCAACATCGGAACAGCTCTCATTAAGAAAGGAAGAGAGTCAGTTTCGTGCTGGAAGAAAGCCCCGTCGATGAAGAGTGCCTCGTAGGTTGTTCTGGCAGCCTCAGCGTCGCGCAGGGTTCCATTCTCTGGAATGAATCTAATCACGTCTCCTCTGGAGGGGGAATGATGATCATCATTAAACAATTCATGCTCAAGTGGGTTCTCTCCGTAACCTCGCTTTCAACTCCCCGTTAGAGAGACAGGAACTTAATGAATGATGTTTCTTGTCGGGAAAATTTGGTCAGTAGACTGCGAAGGATCCCAAACTATTACGAGAAATGGTTAAAGGTTTAGACAGGAAACATATTTTAAGGAAGACTGTCCTTTTTCTTCGTTATTATATCTACTAAAATGAATTTGCCTTTCATCTGTTTCATTTGTCGTAAGCACTTTGTTAGCACTTTTTCAAAACTCGAGTCCATAGACCTTTATAAATATATTTATCATTATTAAATATCCTTTAATAATACAAGAAATAAGTTTGTTACAACTAAGCTACAAAAGCGCTCGAGGGAACGGCGCCTAAATTCATCCGCCAACCTCATCCGAAACTCGATTCCCAGAGGCTTCATTTTACTGCAACTCGTTATTTACAACAAATTTCACTATAATACATCGCTTTAGATTTCTCGTTTTACGTTGGCGAGGCAAAGAGGATTAAATCCGGAGAGAGAGAGAGAGAGAGAGAGAGAGAGAGAGAGAGAGAGAGAGAGAGAGAGAGAGAGAGAGAGAGAGAGAGAGAGAGAGTGTGTAAATGGAGGAGGGGGAGGGGGGTAATCTTAATGACGCTAAAAGGGTTCTTCCTCGGAGGAAGCGAGGTATTCCAAAGGCGTATGCACGACCATATCTACAGTATATACTACTTTACGCATGTATGTATGTAGGGATCGTATA
>NC_090750.1:66732341-66762341 GCF_036898095.1 Palaemon carinicauda | reverse complement strand
CTCCTATCACCCAGAGCTTTCTTCACACCATCCATCCACCCAAACCTTGGCCTTCCTCTTGTACTTCTCCCATCAACTCTTGCATTCATCACCTTCTTTAGCAGACAGCCATTCTCCATTCTCTCAACATGGCCAAACCACCTCAACACATTCATATCCACTCTAGCCGCTAACTCATTTCTTACACCCGTTCTCACCCTCACCACCTCGTTCCTGACCCTATCTACTCGAGATACACCAGCCATACTCCTCAGACACTTCATCTCAAACACATTCAATTTCTGTCTCTCCATCACTTTCATTCCCCACAACTCCGATCCATACATCACAGTTGGTACAATCACTTTCTCATATAAAACTCTCTTTACATTCATGCCCAACCCTCTATTTTTTACTACTCCCTTAACTGCCCCCAACACTTTGCAACCTTCATTCACTCTCTGACGTACATCTGCTTCCACTCCACCATTTGCTGCAACAACAGACCCCAAGTACTTAAACTGATCCACCTCCTCAAGTAACTCTCCATTCAACATGACATTCAACCTTGCACCACCTTCCCTTCTCGTACATCTCATAACCTTACTCTTACCCACATTAACTCTCAACTTCCTTCTCTCACACACCCTTCCAAATTCTGTCACTAGTCGGTCAAGCTTCTCTTCTGTGTCTGCTACCAGTACAGTATCATCCGCAAACAGCAACTGATTTACCTCCCATTCATGATCATTCTCGTCTACCAGTTTTAATCCTCGTCCAAGCACTCGAGCATTCACCTCTCTCACCACTCCATCAACATACAAGTTAAACAACCACGGCGACATCACACATCCCTGTCTCAGCCCCACTCTCACCGGAAACCAATCGCTCACTTCATTTCCTATTCTAACACATGCTTTACTACCTTTGTAGAAACTTTTCACTGCTTGCAACAACCTTCCACCAACTCCATATAACCTTAACACATTCCACATTGCTTCCCTATCAACTCTTATCATATGCTTTCTCCAGATCCATAAACGCAACATACACCTCCTTACCTTTTGCTAAATATTTCTCGCATATCTGCCTAACTGTAAAAATCTGATTCATACAACCCCTACCTCTTCTAAAACCACCCTGTACTTCCCAGATTGCATTCTCTGTTTTATCCTTAATCCTATTAATCAGTACTCTACCATACACTTTTCCAACTACACTCAACAAACTAATACCTCTTGAATTACAACACTCATGCACATCTCCCTTACCCTTATATAGTGGTACAATACATGCACAGACCCAATCTACTGGTACCATTGACAACACAAAACACACATTAAACAATCTCACCAACCATTCAATTACAGTCACACCCCCTTCCTTCAACATCTCAGCTTTCACACCATCCATACCAGATGCTTTTCCTACTCTCGTTTCATCTAGTGCTCTCCTCACTTCCTCTATTGTAATCTCTCTCTCATTCTCATCTCCCATCACTGGCACCTCAACACCTGGAACAGCAATTATCTCTGCCTCCCTATCATCCTCAACATTCAGCCAACTTTCAAAATATTCCGCCCACCTTTTCCTTGCCTCCTCTCCTTTTAACAACCTTCCATTTCCATCTTTCACTGTCTCTTCAATTCTTGTGCCGGCCTTTCTTACTCTCTTCACTTCTTTCCAAAACTTCTTCTTATTCTCTTCATATGACTGACCCAGTCCCTGACCCCACCTCAGGTCAGCTGCCCTCTTTGCCTCACGTACCTTGCGCTTTACTTCCACCTTTTTCTCTCTATATTTTTCATACTTCTCTATACTATTACTCTGCAGCCATTCTTCAAAAGCCCTCTTTTTCTCTTCCACTTTTACCTTCACTCCTTCATTCCACCATTCACTGCCCTTCCTCATGCTGCCTCCAACAACCTTCTTGCCACATACATCACTTGCAATCCCAACAAAATTTTCTTTTGCTAACTTCCACTCCTCCTCTAAATTACCAGTTTCTCTTACTCTCACCTCGTCATATGCCATTTTCAACCTTTCCTGATATTTACTTTTTACCCCAGGTTTTATTAGCTCTTCAACCCTCACTAGCTCCCTTTTACATCCACCTACTCTATTCCCCCACTCTTTTGCTACAACCAATTTTCCTTCCACCAAAAAATGATCAGTCATACCGTTAGCCATACCCCTAAACACGTGCACGTCTTTCAATCTTCCAAACATTCTTTTAGTTATCAACACATAATCCATTAATGCCCTTTCTACTACTCTTCCATTTGCCACTCTTACCCATGTATACTTATTTTTATCTTTCTTCTTAAAAAAGCTAGCACTTATTACCATCTCTTGTTCAACACACATATCTACCAGTCTCACACCACTCTCATTTTCACCTGGTACGCCATACTTCCCAATGACACCTTCTACCTCTCCAGCACCCACTCTAGCATTTAAGTCACCCATAACAACTACATAATTCCTTCTACCCAGTCCTTCTACACACCTAGTTGATTCATTCCAAAACTCATTCCGCTCTTCTTCACTTTTCTCACTACCTGGCCCATACGCACTGACAAACGCCCAACATTCCCTACCCAACCTAACCCTTACCCACATTAACCTAGATGATATCTCCTTCCATTCCACTACTTTACCTGTCATCCATTCACTCAGCAATAAAGCCACACCCTCTCTCGCTCTTCCCCTTTCAATCCCAGACACTCTACCAGACATTTCACCAAACATCACTTCACCCTTTCCTTTCATCTTTGTCTCACACAAGGCCAATATATCCATCCTTCTACTTCTAAACATACTTCCAATCTCACATCTTTTACTCTCTATCGTACTACATCCACGCACATTCAAACACCCCAA
Source organism: Palaemon carinicauda (assembly GCF_036898095.1). Classification (NCBI taxonomy): domain Eukaryota; kingdom Metazoa; phylum Arthropoda; class Malacostraca; order Decapoda; family Palaemonidae; genus Palaemon; species Palaemon carinicauda. Next base: position 66,759,479 of record NC_090750.1, on the reverse strand, counting down.
AACTAGAGTGCGGGGAGCAGTCACTCTCCCCCCAGCTCCATCTCTTTGTTGCTGTCTCACAGGATACTTTTACAGGAGAGGGGGTTCCCAGCCCCCTCGTCCCGTCCCATTTAGTCGCCTCTTACGACACGCAGGGATAACGTTGGCGCTATTCTAATTGTTTTATGCCCCCGCGGCCACAGGGGGCATATATGTATATATATATATATATATATATATATATATATATATATATATATATATATATATATATATATATATATATATATATATATATGTGTGTGTGTGTGTGTGTGTGTGTGTGTGTGTTATATATGTATATATATACATATATATATATATATATATATATATATATATATATATATATATATATATATATATATATACACGTAAATGATCAGCGCCCAAGACCCGTCTCCACCCAAGCTAGGACCAAGGGGGTCCAGGCAATGGCTGCTGATGACTCAGCAAATAGACCTATAGGCTTCCCCCCCCCCCTTCTTAGCTCACAAGTATGGCATGGTTGTAGCGACCAAAGAAACTAACGAGTTTGAGCGGGACTCGAACCCAATTCTGGCATTCATCAGTCAGGGACGTTATCGCATCGGTCACTAAAAGTTGTATTTTAAGGTTATATTCTCGAATACCAAGCTTATGTCACTGTTTTCAAATGACGTCAGCCACCGCCTGTTAGAATGTGGTCTTTCATAAAGATCACGTTCTATTTTCGGAAGGACAACTTTATTATATCAGGTTTTTTCAATTCTTTATATACGTAAAATCAAATGCAATAATAGAAATATATAAATGTAGGTATAGATACATTGGTAAATCGATAAAATATACAGCTAGATACCTTTGTTTATATATGAAAAATCCTTAATTTCACTGGGATGACCAATAAAACATGGGTAAACTGTATGGACTCCGGCTATATAGAGAAAAACCTTATCCGATATGTGTTAGAAATTTTCGAAAGAAATGAAATGTGACCATTATAAATACATATATTGTATATGTATAAGTATGAGTGCATATATATACATATATATATATATATATATATATATATATATATATATATATATATATATATACATATATATACATATATATATATACACACACCCATATGTATGTGTATATATATGCATATATAAAGACATGCATTTGAATACATTTATATATATATATATATATATATATGTGTGTGTATATAAACCCATATATAAAGACATGCATTTAAATACATTTATATGTGCATATACTGTACATACAATATATATACGATATATATATATATATATATATATATATATATATATATATATATATATATAGCATATGAATAGTATGTATATATAACATATATATATATATGTATGTATATATATGTTATACATGCATGTGATATATATATGCTTTAATTATATTATGTATATACATATACATACATAGTATGTAATATGTATATAGGTAGGTTTGAAAATTAATATGAGTGAAATTAAGATAATCTTCGATGTATAGCCCTTGACAACAAATAATGGGTATGGACGAACTAGAAATTTTTAATGATTATTAGGTACTTAGGACAAGTAGCAAGTGTTTCGCTATGACACGAGACCAAAATTAAAAGGGGGCTAAGCATAGGATGTGATCTTTTGGTAAGCAAAAGGAGACTAGGAAAAGAAAAATTCCACTCTTTAAAAAGAAAAGTATTCAATCAGATGATCCTATTAGTATTAACTTATGCCTAAGAAACTTGGTGCCTTACTAAAGGCTTAGAACATAAGCTATTTTTACAACTCAAAGACCTATGGAAAGAATAATGATGAGATTAACACTAAGAGACTGAAAAAGACCAACATTGATACGAGAACAAACTAAAGTAGAGGAGATTCTTACAAGTAAGAAATAAATAAGGACGTGGGAAGGACATAAAAAGAGAATGATAATAAATGGACAAAAAGGATAACAGGTCTTAAGAGATTGGAAGCCCTTACTAGTCCACTGCAGAAAAAAAGGCCTCAGAAATGTCCTTCCACTTACGTTTGTTTATGATCTATCTGTCCCAGTCCACATCCGCAAACTTCAATAATTCGTCGATCCATCATCTTCTCTCCCTTCTTCTGCCTCTTTTACAATATCGAGGAACCCATTTTGTTGTTCTTAATGTTCGTCTATTTTCTGCCATTCTCTTTATATGCCCTGCCCATGTTCATTTCTTTTTCCTATAAATTGTTAGAATATCCTCTACAATAGTTTGCTCTCGTATCCATGTTGTTCTTTTCCTGTCTTAGTGTTAGTCCAATCCTTATTCTTTCCATAGCTCTTCATTTATCAAAAATTTTGCCATCTCATACTCTCATTCAAACCTTTTTTTTTTTACACATCATTCGTTACTTTTCAGACTTTTTGTTTTTCTTACTAATTGAGATGTCTCTTACGAACTCCAGTTGGTCATTTATGCAACGTAATAAGAAATCTTCCAATTGATATGTCAAATTTCAGGTTTTTGTTTGTTCGCCCTCTTTCCCTGAATTTTTTGTAATGCAAATCTTGCATAGTTCACCTCTCCGCGATTCAATAGCCCCTGAAGGAACTCAAGTCACTCAATATTGCAATATCATTGTGCAACTTCGTAACATTTTCATAGTCTATAAAATCCGTCTTCTTCCGTGACTTTTGCCCTTAATTCGTTTATATCTAGATAATGCAAATTCTTCATTTGATATCGGCTTTCAATTTTTTCTTCAAATATTTCATCATAAACTTTCTCACTTTCACCTCCCTATTCTCCACCTTATATTTATTTATAATGGTCTCCTTTTCATTAAGATTAACCCTAAGAAACCTTGCATCTACCTGGTAACCCTCCAATTCACCCATATCTACAAACAACACCAACCCTCACCCCCAACAGCAGTAATATACTATTTACGTTTCGGTAATTATTTTGGCCTAGTTTTCATCTACCGTATCTTTTTAACATCACTAACTATCTTCTAGGATGTCTATCAAATTCTGAATCCTTCAACAAAGAATACCTTCCATTTCCATTCCGGTTTCAACTGTGAAATTGCCACGTATAGCAACAGATCCTCTTCCATCAATTACCTTAACATTAAATATATGCGACAATCACATTTAATCGAAATAGAATTGGCTGTGTCTTTAAGATAAGACTTGTTTCTTCATGTGGGCTATAATCATAGTATAAATTTTTCATGAACGAGATGTCTATATTTCTCTTTAAACAGTAACAGTTTTCTTAAATGTTAATAATATGTAAGGTGACCGTTCAAGCGAAAGTAGCTCCCACAAAGCCTTTTTTATTTTCTAAGGTAAAAGTAACATGGATTCTTAACATTAGTGCGAGCTATTTTATAAATACAAGAGCGCACTAGCATTTCTTAGCGGTGTAGACATTAACATAATTCACACCAACCCTTAAAGAATAAGAGTGCCAACCTAATTTTTCTGTTTGTACTGTCGGAGAGTTCCAGGATAATGGTTAAAGTTGGTATTGCTATCCTTAAAGACAAATTAAAAAGGCAGTGACCTGGCATATAGCCATTTTGCACAACATGGGATGATAATGAGAGAAGGAAACTAAATGAAAAAAAAAATAGAAACTTTATATATGTAATTACACTTGAGAATAAATATGATGATACACTAAATCAAGCTGAATGTATGTAATCAAGAACAATCAGAAACTCAAAAACCTAATCAATTAAATTAGCAAATAATTTATGTAATTGATTAATAGAGGGAATGATCCTGAATTTACCTTTAAGTGGCGGAACAAATGAAACATTATTTCTTGTGATATGGCACGGAAACACAAGGTTAAATTCTCTATACTAAATTCTTAAGCAACCTGGTTCAACTTCTTGAAATATACTGTAGTTCAGATTTCTATGACGATAAATATTTCATGAACGATTGTGTCAATACCTCTAAAGGTTATCTAAATTCAGCTTGCTGCCTACACTTATTTGATGCAGTCACTTTGCAGACCTATCAATAGTGAACTCATTCAAGACTTCAACCCAAGTTTTTGGAGTTGAAAACGCTTATGTATTCCTCCATAACGAGGGAAAAAAACGTCAATCAAATTTTATCTACCCCCCCCAAAAAAAAAAAAAAATCACCACCCAAAAAAGCTGCAATCCGTACATATGCTGAAGTAATTCTGTACAGCTTAAGTTATCCATCATCAATGTAGACAGACGACCACGCTGTTCACTTCTATTTTCTTGGAATTTCAGGATATTATATATTTCATTCAAAACAAGAGTTGATCAAACGAAATACTGCGTGACATGGCGTCTTTAAGTTCACCAATTTTTTTTTTGTGCGATTTTCCTCATTTTATTCTTAGTTGTGGTGGCTAATGTGGTATCATCCCTGACTAGTGAACGCCAGACTGGGGTTCGAATCCTGCTCAGACTCGTTAGTTCCATTGGTCGCTGTAACCCGAAACTCCTTGTGAGCTAAAGATGGGGGGTTTTGGGGGAGCCTTTAGGTCTATTTGTTGAGTCATCACGAGCAATTGCCTGGCCCTCCTTGGTCCTGCTTGGGTGGAGAGGAGGCTTGGTCGCTGATCATATGTTTATATGGTCAGTCTCTAGGCCATTGTCCTGCTTGACAGGCTAATGTCACTGTCCTTTGCCTCTACCATTCATGAGCAGCCTTTTAACCTTCATGCCACTGTCCTTTACCTCTGCCATTCATGAGCAGCCTTTTAACCTTCATGTCACTGTCCTTTACCTCTGCCATTCATGAGCAGCCTTTTAACCTTCATGTCACTGTCCTTTACCTCTGCCATTCATGAGCAGCCTTTTAACCTTCATGTCACTGTCCTTTACCTCTGCCATTCATAAGCAGCCTTTTAACCTTCATGTCACTGTCCTTTACCTCTGCCATTCATGAGCAGCCTTTTAACCTTCATGTCACTGTCCTTTACCTCTACCATTCATGAGCAGCCTTTTAACCTTCATGTCACTGTCCTTTACCTCTGCCATTCATGAGCACCCTTTTAACCTTCATGTCACTGTCCTTTACCTCTGCCATTCATGAGCGGCATTTTAACCTTCAATAGAGCAACCTGTATCCAAAGCAGCACAAATTTATTTAATCTATTTATTCCTGTTTTAGCCCCATCAACTTTTCAGTAGCCGAAATCTTCTTTTAAAATCCTTACACCGCATCGCCTTTAAGGGTTTCCTCAAGCAGTTGACTTTTTCCTCCAAGTCTTTCATTGTATCACCTTTAAGAATTTGACCAAGCAGAACATTTATTATTAGAGTTTAGACATTCATAACTTTGGGGAACACCGGTCTTATTTTTAATATTTCAAAAAATGGCTCATCATAAAGTCTTTCTGAACTTTGAAAATTGCATATATTGTTTTAGTTAAGATTTTATTACGATTTTTAGAAACACATTTCTCTTGTGTGTTATCATAAATGTTAACTTTATCTCTCTCTATTTACCTGTTTTTTATCTGAATTTTATTACCCGAGAGAGAGAGAGAGAGAGAGAGAGAGAGAGAGAGAGAGAGAGAGAGAGAGAGAGAGAGAGAGAGAGAGAGACGCGTTTTGCTCATTCATTAATAAACGCTGATAAAACTCGAAAAAAAGTTCCTATTTAATTAGCAATGATAACATTAAAGAATGACAAGAAAATTAAGTGTGCACATTCATATAAGTTGGATGGCGGATAAGCTTTCATATTTGAGTTAACTCCGTGTAAATAGTGGATAATTGTGTATAAATATTTATTTTAATGTTATAACTGTATTAAAATATTTGATTTTTCCTTGTTTCCTTTCTTCATTGGGCTATTTTCCTTGTTGGGGCCCCGGGGCTTATAGCATCCTGCTTTTCCAACTAGGGTTATAGCTTAGCAAATAATAATAATAATAATAATAATAATAATGATAATAATAATTATTATTATTATTATTATTATTATTATTTTAACAGCACTGTGATAATGTGGTTTTAAAGTTCTTTGCAATCTAGTTTAACAAAGACAAGAAACATTCATTGTCTCGCTTTCAAGGTAGATGATTTTGTACAGGACTTTTTTAATCCCTTATATTTACACAATTATAATCAAATATTGATGGGAATATGATGTGACTTATATTTCTTTGGCTTCTCTTATATACGAGAACCTTCGAATTTCTAGAGGTGTATTGTTTCACATCACGTCGTAGCTAAAATTTTAAAGAACCTTTTTTTACTCATCTTTGTTTGCTTTCTAAGCTAGGCCCAGTAGAAGGTGGAAGGGTTGGAGCCATTAGTGCACCGACTGTAGGCATTACCAAAAGTTCTTTGTAGCTTTCTTTCGACTCCTAGCTCCACTCTTTATAAACAGTAACTATACCTTCGTTCTGTCTTTCTTACTTCTGTCCTGCTGTCCAACCTCTTAAATTTTGCTCCAGCCTACTGGGTTTCCCCAGTTGTACATAGGCACCGAATGGCCACCTCGACCCCAGTGTCGGGTCTTAAAGTCCAAATTAATTTATTCAATCCTTCTCCGCTAATTTCTCCGTAATTTTAATCTGAAATTCTCTGTAAAATATAATATTCTCAGCCGTATTTCAGTAAAATACAGACGACCGTAATTCTACCATAATTTGTTAGTGTATTTTACTGTTATTGTGACCGTAATATCACTATTTAACGTCAATATATCCGTTTATAAAACTGTAAATGCCTGGCAACATTTATTCTAGGATTGTTACCTTTTTTTACGTCAAATTTTTAACAGTGTAAGATTTGGAAATGTTCATGCTAGAAGTATCCCCATATCATCAGACTTGTAACTGTCATTCTTTTTTACAATTAAATGAACATTTCTTAGAACTTACAATAGAATTATATTATAAATTTTCAAGATTGCAATTTGACCTGTATAGTATAAACTATGAAAGAACACAGCACCCCTCATAGGCTAAGAAACGCATGGTAGATATTTCCTTGAAGAAAAAGATAATTGAAATCATAAATCATCTTTTAAAGGGTTATTTCTTCTTTATACGGCCTTATCCTTATCTAAATTATACAAAACAGTGCACTCAAATATGAACTATTTATACTAAACGAGAATTGTTAACGTTAGTTCATTATTTAAAGAGTAAGTAGTAAACTAATTAGCACCTTTCTTATGCTGTGTTAAAATATTGTGTAGATATAACTTTAATTATTTTCTTTCTGAGAATTAACCTACTACAAAGTCAAAAAAATAATATTCTTTATACAAGTTAGCTTAAGTTTTAAAATTGCGACACCCCCGTTTATTCAAAATAGTGAACAGAAATGGCTGTCTTCCATTTGGGTTATAATCTTACTATCATTCTTTTATGAGTGAGATATTTATATTTCTCTTTAAACGGTAACAGTTATCTTAAATGTTAGTAATACGTAACGAGACCGTTCGTGCGAAATTAACTCTTACAAAGCTTTTACTTTTTTATAGCTAAACGTAATGTAGTTTCTTTCCATCATAGTACAGCGGCATAGCAGACCAATTGTTCAAATTGGTCTAAAAGCACCAAAATTGGCACACATGTAGATTAATATATTCTAAACATTTTTGGATATGGAGGCATTCAAGATTAGCCCTTAGGAAGATATGGCGGCCATTGTTCAAAATGGCCGCCATTTAACATTAGCGTCATTACATAGACTTCATTATGTGTCGTTAGTTTGGTGCTAGATGGGCCAAAATTCCCTTTTTTTACATCAGAATTAACATCAATAAATGTTTAACAGATATTTAGATGAATCTTCTCAAAAATGGCCCCCAAACTGGCCGCCATTTTGTGGAAAAAGTGGACATTTGATGAAGATTTCAATACTCAATGACATAATACCTCTAATAACCAGTACCTGATTTCAGGAACACACTTTAATTGCTCAAGTTGCTTTTTTATTTCAAATTGCTGGCAAAATTGCTAGTCAAAATAATACACAGAGTACGGGAAGTTTACAGTATGGTCAGATTGTAGTTATATAGTCGACCAAAAGCCCAGTCTCTAGGCACAGTACTTGTGTAATCCTGCAGTACATACATGTAATACAATAACGTAGATTTTGCCACACTATGTTAATTATGATTCCGAACTTTTCAAATCTGGTCACCAGAATTATGAATGTCTACAGATCATAATGTTGGTTAGCAAGTTTTCTGTCCCAATCTACTGGCATTCGCCTTCACAGAAACATAGACCAGTGCATTGCAGTGAAGCGTTCTTGCACTTGCAGCGGTTTTTGCAGCCTTTCTTGCATCCGCAAGACACCAGCTCATAGCAGGCCTTGGATGCCTCAGGGAGTGTGGTCCAGAGTGGTGTGTAGAGCCCATCATCACTCCGATGCCAGCCCCAGTCTGTTGGTGGAGGGAGCACGGGCGTTGGTACCAATGCCTGGCCCCAGACATGACCACCCTGAAGGGCAGATCTCTTCACATGCTGCTCCAGAGCAGCGTAGGTTGGCGGGATGTTCTGAACAGAGTTCGTCTTTGCAAAGAGCTGCTTTCTCGCCTTGTTGACGTCCTTGCATTTGCTTGTGCGGTCATACAGGAGTATGACAAACCTCTCGATGACATGCATTGTATCCTCTTGGATGCTTGTGGGTGCATTTGCCAGACTCAGCAGGGCATCAGTGAGTTCTGGCAGCGTGTTCCATGTTGCCCAGGCAGATTTCTTCCCATGTCCGACGAAGGCTGACACAATATCACACCCTGTGATGGCATGAAACATTGGAAGAGCACATGCCTTCTCTGGACCAAGGGAGGAAGCTATTTCATGGGCTGCAATGTAGCGGTAGTTCTTGCCTGTCCCAAAGGCTACCCAGAGTTCGTCTCCAGCTGGTAGTTTCTGGACTACCATCACTGCTAGGACCACGACGTCACTGTCTACTGTTCGAAGCTGTATCTGGTGGTGACCATGTTGTGCAGCATGTGCTACATGTAGCATCATGCGGGTGTCTGCCTCTTCTTGGTTGCATGGTGCGAGTGAGTTGACATCCTCTTGCTGTGGAACACAGATCACCTGCTCCCCATCGGTGACGACCAGTTCCTTGCCTTCTTCTTGAAAGGACTCTGCAAGCATGGTGGAGAGGTAGCTGAAGAGCTCCACTTTGTTGCTATCAACTCGCAGGAAACTTTGCCAATTTCCTGGTATGACTGCTGAGTCGACAACACGCCGACGTACTCCCTTTCCACGCTGTTCTCTGGTTGATGCCTTCAGGGAATCTGCTCTGTAGCTGTCCCACACAAGGTCAAGACGTGATACATGTTGGAAACGTTGTACAACGTATGGGATGAACACTTGCTGTGCATATTCCTCGAACGTGTTGGCAGTACCCGGCTTCAACATCTGTACGATTACTGCTCCATCGAGGACAACAGCAGTGACAGTAGGAGCTTCAAACTGAGGCTCAGCATGGCCTTCAAGGCACACCAGCAAGTCACTCTTGCTCCCTAGGTACAGTCTCCCTCCGTCAGATAAAGCTGGAGGGCATTGCTGATTTTCATGCCTGAAGAACTCTTCTAGATTCCCATCACGGGTCTGGCAGCCGATATATAATCGTGCGAAGAGCGCAACATCATTCTTCAGAGATTTGACCTGTTCTTTTCCTTTGGGTATATTGGGTCCTCTCTTGGTCGCAAACAGTGGTAGCTTGTTCCGGTGGATTGCCACCTCAATGGACTTGGTTCTGTCCACGATGCATTCCTTTGAGAATGCTTCAAACTGGTCTTGGCCAATCTGCTTGGCGTTACGGACTGTTTCTATGACTGCAGGGTCTGCGATCTCCTTTGTGTCGAGCACCAGCAAGTCCTGACTGTCCTCCTCGAAAGGGTTGCCCAGCTCTTCAATGACGGCCACGAGTGAGCGCACATCTCTGGCAAAAGTGTTCTGCACACTTGGTGTCTCTTCGTGGTGACGTGTCTCCTCTTGATCGTGTGGATGCAGATTGAAGTCGTCAAATTCCACAATCACTCTAGCAACCTCCGGTCCGGCAACCATCCAGCGCCTCAGTGCAGTTGGATTGTCTGTGAGGCCGATGGCTCCTCCATCACCCTTGACATACGCGTTGTTCTGCTCATGTCCTTGGTCAAGAGGGATTGCTGAAAAGATCCTCTTGGTCTTCTGGACTGTGAAGTGTCCCTTGCTAAACTCTGTGAAGACGTCTGGATGTTTGTTTGCCAGTTCTGCCATGTCCCGTAGATGCACTGGTATCCATCGGGCATAGTTCGTGTGGTCTAGTGCGAAGAACCACGGAGCCAGTTCTGTCAGAGCATCCACGTACATGCTAAAATTGGCTTCTCTCAGAGATCGCACATAGATCAGAGTGGACAGCTCCAGTGCCAAGACTGTTGACCAGTACTGAAACTGCGGATAACTCTGTTCTCTCTGACTGCACCAGTCTTCGAAGCTTTCAGGGTGCTCATCATCTTCTGTATTGGTGGTGCTGTACTTGTCATAGGCACGCCGTTGGAGATTATACAACGCAGCCGCTGTGACTTGGTGTGCTCTTCTGGTGCGTGTGACGTGAGCTGCTCGAAGAAATGAGTCTGCTATTCCTTCAGTTGTGATCTCTGCTTGTACCAGTGCTTGGGTCCACCCACTTCCCTGCAACCAGTCACCCAGGGTCTTCAGTGCCGTCATCTCAATATGCAACCCCCCAAACATCACCACCAGTTGGTCTTCTCCATATGTGTTTGGCCACTTCCACTGGATCTGTTTTGCTAGAGTGAATAGTGGCTGGTCGCAAGTCAGAACTGGAGTTTGGCCTGGGTTGAGATGTTTAACTGCACTCCTGACTACATCAATAGAGTGTCTGATCATTGCCACAGTGTGAGCACTCTCCTGGAACAAGGGAAGCAGGGACGTTGGTGTGATGACTGGTTGCTTTGGATCTTGGTGCCTTGCATGGTATGCAGCCCATGATGTGTTTTCACAGGCCTCAACATCATCTTTGAGAACACTTCTCGTGTTCTCCAGCCACATATACTCATCTTCTATGTGCTGCTCACAGTTGTGGCGTCTAAGAGAGGTCACAGAAGTAGCTGGGATCATTTGCCCTTTGACAGAAGAAGCAACAGGACGTACATCCGTGTAATATTCTGGTAGAGGCTCAACCGTCTTTGATCCAGTATCACGCCCAGTGAGAGCAATGCTACGATCCACTCCCTCATCTGCACACGTTGGGTGTTGAAAAAGCGAGATTCCTGTTCCATGGAATGAATTCTTGGCTGTGGTGGCACTTGGGTTGTGGTCAATGTTGTCCACAGCCGCAGTTGTGAACACATTGCTACGCAGGGTAGGCGGGCAGACCACTTCCTCTATGCGGTACAGCTGACACACGCTGTTTCCCATCTGGGCAGAAAGACGTAGGACTCTGTCATATGAGATGCTTAGGCCCAGAGAGAAGAGCTTGTCCACAAGTCCTCTCTTGCGTGTTTCAGCATACAGCATCAGCCCAACATAGGTTGGAAGAGGAGTTTCTTGAGACGTACTGTGTCTGACAGCTGGAGGCTCCTGTGTCTTGGTTGCTCCCTGCTTCCGACTTTGCTTGACACTGTTGAACTTGAGAAGCTGCGCAATGGAAAGAGCTGCTTGTGTTGAAGAGGAATGGCTTTGATTCTTGATGGTGGGGCCATCCAGCACCATATTTACCATTGCAACTAGTACGTTTGGCACAGAGTCCTCCTGACAGCCGCCCGGGAATGATCCACGGAATTGGTAAGTGTCTTCAAACATATATCGACGAACTATCTGTGCAGCACGCGCAAGGTGAACTGCCTCAGTGTCACAGTCTTGCTCGCAGGCTTTGCCTAGCGCTTCACCAATGTCTTCATCAAACGCTAGTAAAACATCTCGGCCTTTGCTGTGGGATCTCAGGCCTGGTATCTGGGCTAACAGGCGCTCTTTCAGCCTTGTGCTATTAACTTTCTGGCACAAAACAACCCCGAGCTGTTCCATTCTTGTTGTGTATAGCTTTACAAGTTCTGCGAGTCTGAAGACTGGGGTGGTGCCCTCTTCTAGGTGGGTTTCCTCGATATACAGGACCAGTTCAGCCAGTACGATTCTTGACATTACACCTTCATGGTCAGTTTTCTGCTCGGCTTCTACAGTGGTCTTTGCACGATAGTAAAGAGCCAACAAACACTTGGAATGGTACTTGGCCTCCAGAGCCACCATATCACCCATGCTGAGCCTGGCTATGAGTTCATTGTCCCCAACTTGCGCTGCACACTTCCGTACGCGTGTGTCCACCTGGAAGGTTGTTACTTCATGTAGGGTCTCTGTGCCAGACTTTCCACAGAAAAAGCAGGAGGTGCCGCTGGTAGTGGCTTCTGAAGAGTGTGTTCTGGCGCGCTTGGCCTGGACATTGTCAGTACTATCAAATGCTGTTTCATGAAGGCAAGAGCGCACTAGAATGTATTGGCGACACAAAACTATTATTAATGAATGCTTTTTGTTGTATAAATTTCAGAAATTAATAAGTCCGTAATAAGCTTTCATTTTCTCTCATGATCATTTACAAAGAATTTAGTTTCTAATAAGAGTTTTAAGCAAAACAATGTTTTCGAATTATTTGAAAAAAAAAAAACTAGTTGCTTCGTAAGAGAGACTAAATTACCCCTTTTATCATAGGTTTATTAAAGTTAAGCTATTACTCAATTAAATCTAGGAAGTTAATCATAGGAGCTTGCTTTTGCCTTTGAGTCGGGCCTAGTACGTAACACATTTGATGTCTCCATGTGAACACGGGAATTTAAATATTGTTCGAAAGATGTATGATTGAAAGAAGAGTGCGTCCATTCGAAATTCTACCATTAAAACGCAGTACAATGCTCTTTTCGGTTAATAACTGAAACTCCACAAAATATGATACCAGGCCTCCAGGGTTCAGTTGACTCGAGGAGTTTGAAGAAAATCAATTACTGTTTTTTTCTTTTTTTTTTTTTTTGAGTCTTAAAGAAAAGCTACTGTAGGTAACATTCAAACTGGGGCTTTAGCGATAAATTTAACTTGGTGTTTATACAAGACCTACTGTAAATGCACGATTAGTTCTGAAGTTATCAGAAGTCCTGGCGCAAAGCTTCCATACATATCCAGAATCAGTGTTCTCTCTCTCTCTCTCTCTCTCTCTCTCTCTCTCTCTCTCTCTCTCTCTCTCTCTCTCTATTGGGATACCCTTGAAAGAAAATCCCACTTCCTTTATAGTGAACTATTACTAGATTTTCCCTCCTTTGAATTCCCTTCGAAGTGGAAATGCTGAGTCTAGCTTTATCCGTCTCTGCTGTATTACAAAGTTTCCCTTTGCTCTGATGCAAGACCTTTTCACACCAAGGAATTCCCTCAAAGCTGTCTGAAAAGATTTTACTAGACGCTGGTCGACCTCAAAGATTTGCATAAGCCATTAGCGTAACGAGTTCCTGTTAGTCATTGATAGATAGATACTATTTTCAATTTTTTTAATGATGCGCATTTGCACTGACTCGCAGGGGTGCCGTTTTAACTCGGAAAAGCTTCCTACTAGCTGATTGGTTAGAATTATTTTGTCCAACCAATCAGCTTGTAGGAAACGTTTCCGAAGGGCACCCCTACGAAACAGTGCAAATGCGCCTCATTAGAAATATTTAGTATAGGAGTATTTTATAGGCGTGAACAATAGATAAAACAAGAAATTAAAGTTATGGGTTTATTGATAACTAACTTGACCTATTGTAAAAATTTAGAACTAAACGAATATATCTACGCATTAATTTTTCTTTTCTTTATAATAGACTATATGTAGACAATTGAAATAAACTTTGTGTAAGGGATTTTTTTATCTTGTTTTCCTGTTTCACATTACGTACGACTCTAATCTAATTTAGCGAAAAGATTATATAATTCAAAATACAATCTTTAAAAAATGTCATTCCTGGCTTGATATGTTGAGAGAGATTTAATTCATTAGAAATCCGATTTGTCAGTTTATCTTTTATTAAGTTGCTGCAGTTAATAAATTGCTTCCCCTCTTCACCCTTTTTAAAATTATTATCCTCTTCACCTTCATTATCATGATTGTGTTTATTCAAAGTGAGCAATAATGAAAGTCTCATATGGCAGAAAAATCAAGCTAAAGATACATTGCACAGTACAGTAGTTTCCCATTCCTTTTTAAACATGCAGTATAAAGATCGCCAAAGATAATACTGCTAGGGGATAATTATCTAACTTTAAATCAAGAGAAATGAAAGATTTAAGGATTCAAGCAATACAAAGCCATGGCACAAGAACAAAGCTGACCTTGTAATGCACATGCTGCCAGCAATGAATATACCAACAAAAATATACCCAATCTATGTTTTCTTCCACGTTGCAGAAGTCACCTGGCTGTACGTCGAAAACCCATTAAATGTAACACTAATTTCAACTCTATCATTATTCCGTTAATATACTGCCTTTTATATGTCCATCTTAACCTTATTAACAAAAGCCTTTGAAGTCACACATCCAATTGTCACCTTAATGTAACCCCTTGGGGCCTATAAATACCTGTGTTATCACTCAATAAAGTTGTTTGTATGACTCACCTTTCCTTAAAGCCCCTTCAATCCTGTTACATTGGTGACCCTGGAGTTCCTCGAATACCCAGCCTGTCTCCCAGCTTACTGCTTCGTCTGACACATCCTTTAAGGTTGCATTCCACTGACCCCGCCTCATCTATACATGTTGCCACAGTAATACTCCCGCCCTTCACCAGTAGAGATGTGTTTTCCTGGTTTCAGGGTGCCAAGGTTCAGTTCCACATCAAGGGCATGACCCGCTCAAGCAACAAAGCAGACTTAAGTCCTTGCTGCAATCCCCAACGACACCTTCCCAGAAGTGTATGGATGGTCATACGAGCAAAGAGACCCTCCCATACAGCATGTTGCCCTTAAATCATTCCTCCTGGAGCAATATTCACTGTCACGAGCCACTAATTTAGCCAAGATTTTTCAGCAGTCTCAACAACCAATTAGGGATAATGGATGGCCCTCAGAAAAATTATCAATATTGTTCGCCATCAGCCCACTACAGATAGTTCACCTCGTGAAGTAAACCTGCTCATTGCCCTATAGGTACAGAATCAGTCCGAGCCGCCCATCCCAATATCGACACCCTGCCCATGAAGGACCTGATGACCAGACTCGATGCCCTTTCGGACAGCTACTTCCATGCCTCCAAGAACTCCATCAATAACTCCACTCATGACGAAGGGGACAACTATGCAGCGCTGAGGTGAATGCTGAAGGACATCTACGCCAACCTTCTGGCCTTCCTGGCCAGCGTTGAAGCCACCCCACGCCTGCACCCCAACCGACCTCCTCAACAGCCAATGAAATGAATGATGCCCTCAGACTCAATTGTGTGACTACCACTACAGATACAGGGCTTAAGAAAAAAAAATGATCAATGATCAAAAGACGTGTAAGTAGGCCATTGCCTGTGGTGGTGGCCTCCCCACTAACAAATCTCTTCTTTTTGTATGATTCAGGATTTAATGTGTCTTTTCTGGAAGATACTGGTGCATGTTTCATTCTGTCAATCGGAAATGAATACATTACACCACAAATCAATTAAGATGTCCGCACTTAAAGCGCTATATGGTATGCAGGCAAGAAAGTCTTTTGACTTACTCAACTCTTCGAGTATTATTTTGGTCCCGCTGCAAATATAGTAAACAAAAGTACTGTACGATATTGGTGGTTTCAAAGAAATTTATTCGAGGCAAATGTAATAGCTAAATCTATTATAAATAACTAGCTACGAATACTGTTTTGTATTTAGTCAGTGATATAGTTTATCTTAAAGTTAACGTTAGAAAGAGTGTCAATCATAAACTAACTTCTATATTTGAGGGTCCCTAGCAAATGACAAAAATTTTCATTGCATCAAGACTACTAGTAAAATCCCTAAGTAATCTATTTCACAATTAAAAGCTTGACGGACTATTTATAACTTGTATGTAAATATTAATGTTCTTTTAAAAACATAATTTCATTTTATGTATATATACATATATATATATATATATATATATATATATATATATATATATATGTGTGTATATATATATATATATATATATATATATATATATATATATGTGTGTGTATATATATATATATATATATATATATATATATATATATATATATATAGTATGTATTTATATATGCTTTGCATGCTATAAAACATCCATATTCTGTAATTTTGCAATATAATTGTTGTTTTCTTCTATTATTAGTTGAGAAAATTAATATCTATCATTTGCCATCACAATACGAATGGAAGTATCATTTAGTGTAGACATTATTTTTTTGTTTCTGTCAGAGTCAAATTACTTGTTACTTCATAATAAGAATAACAGAATACGTGAAACCTCTTCAATTAAATAATTTTTCAACATTTGAATAAAGAATTTCACTTTATGGATTTATATAATTTCTAAGAAAAAATGTCGAATAATGGAATTTACTGTACAGTATAATAAAAAGAGATGCATTTGTATACATAGATATCTTGGATATTATCTATGAATAGATAACATTATATGAAACACGAATACTGTTTCATGCAAATGATTCAGCCAACTCATCTTTCACTCATCATGAATTGGATCTTTCGCAGCGCTTGCGTCATTTATGATAATAAGAAATTTGTGCTTCGATAGTAGAGGGAATCTCATCTGCAAAGAGGGCACTTACACTGTCATCTCTCAACAATTCAAACTACGTATGTCTTATCGACTGCGTCATCACACAGAAGGCATAAAGAGACGATTGTACTATTAGCAAGGAGCTATCTGGAGTCGCCATCACATTGCATTTCATCACTTAGCAAGGAGCTATCTGGAGTCGCCATCACATCGCATTGTATCCCTTAGCAAGGAGCTATCTGTAGTCGCTATCGCATTGCATCCCTTAGCAAGGAGCTATCTGGAGTCGCCATCACATTGCATTGCATTGTTTAGCAAGGAGCTATCTGGAGTCGCCATCACATTGCATTGCATCCCTTAGCAAGGAGCTATCTGGAGTTGCCATCACATCGCATTGCATCGCTTAGCAAGGAGCTATCTGGAGT
Source organism: Palaemon carinicauda (assembly GCF_036898095.1). Lineage (NCBI taxonomy): Eukaryota > Metazoa > Arthropoda > Malacostraca > Decapoda > Palaemonidae > Palaemon > Palaemon carinicauda. The sequence goes on along the minus strand of NC_090750.1, from coordinate 66,742,333 downwards.
CGCCATCACATCGCATTGCATCCCTTAGCAAGGAGCTATCTGCAGTCGCCATCACATTGCATTGCATCGCTTAGCAAGGAGCTATCTGGAGTCGCCATCAAATCGCATTGCATCCCTTAGCAAGGAGCTATCTGAAGTCGCCATCACATCGCATTGTATCGCTTAGCAAGGAGCTATATGGAGTCGCCATCAAATCGCTCCGCATTGCATGGCTTCTTATAATCTTCCATTCAACTTTGGGGATACTCTTTGCTTCTTATGACCTTACTTTCGGTTTTAGGAATACTTATACTGCTTCAAATTAAACTAGGTGATTCTTACTAACTCGCACCAGAGGCTCAAGGACCTGTTCACTGTTTAACCATTGATATGTAGACACATAATGCTGAATGTAATATTTATTGTAACAGTATATATTGCTATATATCAATTGTTCATATACACGTTTTCAGCAGATTTATTATTGTGTATCAAATGAAACATATATATATATATATATATATATATAATATTATACATATATATATATATATAATATTATACATATATATATATATATATATATATATATATAATATTATACATATATATATATATATATATATATATATATATATATATATATATATATTATACATATATATGTATATATATATATATATATATATATATATATATATATATTATACATATATATATATATATTATACATATATATATATATATATATATATATATATTATACATATATATATATATATATATATATATATATATATATATATATTTATATATATATATATATATATATAATTCTTCTTCTAAACGTATACATTTAGGGTAACCTACTGACCAAATGTAATGAGAGGTTAAGTTTATTAGCGTACACTACGAAATGTTTTTTGACACCGCAGAATTAACCTCCCGTTCCAGTGTCGTAAAAGATGTAACATCAGCAAATGGAAGGTGTCCTGAGACAGGATTGTCAAGCATTTATATGTAATCGAGCATTGCTAACAGAGAAGCAATCTGATACTGTAGAGATACATTCGAGAAATGTCTTTAAATATTTCCTTAAGGCTGACTGGTGTGACATAGCATTCCAAATTCCAACACATACACATTGTGGGGGATAAATTTTTGTTTTTCTTATTTGTTTTGTTTTTGTTTGCCAAATCCTTCAATGTGTGAGAGAGAGAGAGAGAGAGAGAGAGAGAGAGAGAGAGAGAGAGAGAGAGAGAGAGAGAGAGAGAGAGTACAAGGTAGTTAGTGTAACGATTGGTTAATATAGAGAGTAAGACTGTTGGTATAACTTATGGTTGTTTGTTTATATATATTTATATAGTTGAAGACGGTACCAAATGTGTTGAGCGCTGGCTTTTTGGGACTGACCCCAGTAGGAGAACATTTTTTTGTGAATACGGAATTATTTACGAACAACAGTGGAAGTGTTTTGTTTATCTAACAGTAAGTACGGTATTATTTAGTTTATCTTGGTGTGGTTGTCAATGATAGGATCTGTTAATCATTATATAGTTTGATTAAAGTGGGATAGCTTAGTAGCTAGGAATGTTCATAAGCATTTTTCTATTTTTATTTACTGGATCGTTCTTCATCATTTTCGTTTCCATTTTTTCTTGTGGAAAAAAAAACGCCAATCGCCATCTCGTGTTTTAAATCAAATGATTGCGTACAAGACGGATGATTTGGACTGTATAAAAGCTTTGGACTTTATTCTTTAAATTATATATCAGGAAATTGACAACTGGTTCTGTTTAAGTAATTGGTCTGTAATGTTCTATTTGATGATGATGATAATTGCGACCCCAACCAAATTACTAAGTTACTTTGATGGCTGCTTTTCCAGTCACATACAGCAGGGGACCCCCACTCTCTACAGGACCTCCACTGTCGTTTTAGCTTGTTCGTTCAGAGTATTAAACGTTTTGTATCGCGTATTGTTCATTTACTGTTAAATCGTCACTGTTGAAATAAGAAGTCTTCAGTTTCCTCTTGAAAGCCTTTATGTATTCAGTCATTCGTATGTTTCGTGGGAGCTTATTATATAGTCTGTGGACGGCATATTTAAAGGATCTCGTGCCTAAAGTAGACATATATCTAGGTTCCAACAGTTTGAAGCCTTCTGTAACTATTCTCGTGACACGATTTGTTGGCTCGCAATATATAGAAATTCTCTTGAGTATTTTGGACAACTGGTTCTGATAACTTGGTGGGTTATTGTACATATTCTAAATTAAATTCTCACTTTAATCGGTAGCCAGTGTAAATCAATTAGTATAGGGGTGATCCTTTCTCTGGGTGGGACACTTTATATCAGTCTTGCTCCTCTGCTTATTATGATTTGTAATTTCTTAAGTTGCACTTTTGATAAATTGTAATAGAGTTGCAGTAGTCAATCCTGGTAATAACAGTTTATCAAATGTTTCTTTACAGAATTTTCATCCAGGTACTTTTTTATAAACGCAATATTTCTTAGATGATAACCAGCAGTTTTTGTTACATTATTTATTTGAGCATTTAGAGACAGGTTACAGTCAAGAAATACACCTAGATCTCTAACTTTACTAGATATCGACACTGAGTCATTACTTATGTTCATTTGAATATCACCCAAGTTTCTCATGCTGTTTCTCTTACCCACCACAATGAATTCAGTTTTGTTCTCATTTAAATTTAGTTGTTTAAATGTCATCCGTTCTCTAACACTATCAAGGATTCGGTTTAGAGTTTCAGTAGTGTCATCTATATCATTTATGGAGAGTTAAAATTTTGTGTCATCCGCAAATAGTTTGAACTATTCCTTTGTAGTATTTTCGATAGACCAATAGTATAGATTGGGCCAAGTACACTCTCCTGGGGTACCCCTCTGTTTAAGGGTTCATATGATGAATAAGAGTTTCCCATTTGTACACAGTAATTTCTACCAACTAAGTAGTCTTTTAGGTATTCGAAGGCTTGATCTTCAACGCTGATGGACCGTAGATCATCTAGTAGCAGTTCATGCACAACTGTATCAAAAGCAGCTCTGAGATCGAGCAATATTAAAATACCACATTTACTGTCATCCATCATTTCCAGCATATCATTTACAACAGAGCAGATGGCTGTCTCCGTAGAGTATAGTTTTCTGTAAGCAGATTGGTTGTCAGGCAAAGCTTCTATTAGACCTACTTCTAAGTGACTGACTAGTTGTTCAAGAATTACATATTCAAGCACTTTTGAAACAAAGAATAGATTCGAAATAGGTGCATATTAGCTTAATTCTTGGTAGTCCAGTGCATTTTTCAGAACTGGTGTGACTATAGCCATTTTCTCAGATTTAGGAAACTTACAGTCATCAATGCTTGCATTTGCTATTCTTATTACCGTCAGCCCATGAATCTGTGTAAGTACCTTTTAAAAATTACCGTCTGGTGTGGGCGTTGGGTGTCAACATAAATGTAAATATATAAATATGTATGTATTTTCCAACCTCCCATAATTCTTTTACCCCTGGCTTCACTGTGTTTCCTTCTCTGCACAATACTACTTCTCTGGTTGGCTGTCACTCGCCTAACGTCCTTCTTCGCAAAAGCATCTCCCACAAGTGTTTTTCAAGCTACAAGGACTTACTGTCCCTCTTTAAATGTGCGAGAGAGAGAGAGAGAGAGAGAGAGAGAGAGAGAGAGAGAGAGAGAGAGAGAGAGAGAGAGAGAGAGATCCATTTTTATTTGTAACTAATACCTAATTTTTCTTTGTTTACAGAAGTGTTATGTATTTGTTACATAAGGATTTTTTCGCAAAAGCATCTCCCACAAGTGTTTTTCAAGCTACAAGGACTTTCTGTCACTCTTTAAATGTGCGAGAGAGAGAGAGAGAGAGAGAGAGAGAGAGAGAGAGAGAGAGAGAGAGAGAGAGAGATCCATTTTTATTTGTAACTAATACCTAATTTTTCTTTGTTTACAGAAGTGTTATGTACTTGTTACATAAGGATCTTTTACGTACTGTTCATGTATAGATACATATAACAAGTGCACGTCATATTCAATGCTGATCGTTACTACTGCGCCTTAAGGACTGCATCATGTGTCAGATTTCTCTGCGTAGAACTTCGTAAATAGTAAGTGGTGTACAATCCATTCTATTTGTTTTTACTGTAAATTGTCTTAGAGTATTCATACATTCATTGAAAAGAAACCACTGTTTATATGTGTATATATACAAATGTTTATTTATGTGTATTTATGAGTGTATATAATATAATATATATATATATATATATATATATATATATATATATATATATATATATATATGTGTGTGTATGTATGATAGATACATACATATATGATTGCATATTTCAATATATATGTATGTAAAGTGTATATATATATATATATATATATATATATATATATATATATATATATATATATTCATATATAAAGATTTAGGACCGATTACCATTACAGAGTTGAGGGATATGATTTAAGAAAGAGTATGGAATCAACAAATTAAAATCGGAAAATAAAATATATTGATTTTTAGGTTTTAAATTTCTAACTTTAGTGAGAATCTTCAGGCAAGCAACATAGTGTATGTCTTTATCCACTTAAAGTAGTTCCATTGTCTTTCGGCGTCTCAATTTTAGGAAGTTTGAATTGTTTATTCATTGTAGGGGAGACGTTGACAGCTGACTAAATTTGCATAACTTAGTTGTCTGGAGGGAGGGCATTAAAATAATCGATGATATTCCTGCAGCCAAGGGTGATAATGAAGAAACTATTGATCAACTTTAGCTGACATCTTAGAATATTCAAATAAGACAACAAAGTGGAGACTACAAAGTTAAGTTTAAGAACAAACATAAGTATCTTATTGGAAGTTTTTCTCTACAAAATTGATAAAAATTTATCAATCACACATGAATGTATGTTAAACTGTTTGCTCATTATGAAATCTTGATGACAGCGGAGAGATATTATCATCCCTTAATTACCATTTGATTACATATGAGCTAACACCTTCTGTCATCCCACAAGCGAATGAGTTATTGTTGCGCCTTCCATAACTTCGTAACTTTCGTTCAGGCCCAACTTCTTGATAAACTAAATTGCAATTTAACCGTTCGAAGATTTCAAACGTCTTGCTACTTTCTGTATTTAGAGCGTTGTGGAAATCTACAGTTATAAACGGGACTGGGTTCGTCCTCATGTTTTGTTATATATATATATATATATATATATATATATATGTATATATATATATATATATATGTATATATGTATATATATATATATATATATATATATATATATATATATATATATATATACATAATGTGTATATATACATATATATATATATACATTATATATATATATACATTATATATATATATATATATATATATATATATATATATATATATATATGATTACTTGAAGCTTCCTTTATCTTATAAGATTTGGTTCTCTTCCTTCGTAGTTATTCGTATTTATTTAACATTTGTTGACGATTTAGATATGTATACCAAAACTAATCGCCTCTGCCGGCAATATCATTAGTCAACAAATAATTTTTCTTTATTTCTATAAAACCATATGTGCCTAAAAGTTTCAATCTGCTCCGATTGTCTTGAAGAAAAGCATGTATGCGAAAATATCCTTTTTCTTTTTGTAATATTGAAATTTCCTAAACAATGACAATTACCTGTCTACATACATACATCATACATATACCAAAGGCACTTCCCCCAATTTTGGGGGGTAGCCGACATCAACAAATGAAACAAAACAAAAAAGGGGACCTCTACTCTCTACGTTCCTTCAGCCTAACCAGGGACTCAACCGAGTTCAGCTGGTACTGCTAGGGTGCCACAGCCCAACCTCCCACATTATCCACCACAGATGAAGCTTCATAATGCTGAATCCCCTACTGCTGCTACCTCCGCGGTCATCTAAGGCACCGGAGGAAGCAGCAGGGCCTACCGGAACTGCGTCACAATCTCTCGCCATTCATTCCTATTTCTAGCACGCTCTCTTGCCTCTCTCACATCTATCCTCCTATCACCCAGAGCTTTCTTCACACCATCCATCTGTCTAAGAATCATAAAAGTTTTCTGAAGAGCCGCCGCTAGAAAATTAGTTGGTCGTTCAGGAACATTTAAGTCTTCAGTTCTGATAATCTTATACTATATGTATATACTAAGCAGAAGGCATTTGTCATTGAATGGCATAAACAGCTTCCTTGATTTATTCAATGTTAATACTACCACTAGAGAGTTCTTGGGTCTTTTGACTGGCCAGACAGTACTACATTGGATCCTCTCTGGTTACGGTTCATTTTCCCTTTTCCTACATACTCACACACACACCGAATAGTCTGGCCTATTCTTTACATATTTTCCTCTGTCCTCATACACCTGACAACACCGAGATTACCAAACAATTCTTCATACTGCACTGTAATTGTTCAGTGGCCACTTTCCTCTTTGTAAGGGTAGAAGAGACTTCTTAGCTATGGTAAGCTGCAGCTCTTCTAGGAGAAGGACACTCCAAAATCAAACCATTGTTCTCTAATTTTGGGTAGTGCCATAGCGTCTGTACTATGGTCTCCCACTGTCTTGGGTTAGAGTTCTCTTGCTTGAGGGTACACTTGGGCATACTGTTCTATCTTATATCTTATTTCTCCTCCTCTTGTTTTAAAGTTTTTATAGTTTATGAAGTGATATTTATTTTAATATTGTTGCTCTTCTTAAAATATTTCATTTTTCCTTGTTTCCTTTTCTCACTGAACTATTTTCCCTGTTGGAGCCTCTGGGCTTATAGCATCCTGTTTTTCCAATTAGGGTTGTAGCTTAGCAAATAATAATAATAATAATAATAATATTCCAAATATATGTGAAATCTAAATTCATTCAGAATTTACCATTTCAAACTTTCCATATTATTATTATTATTATCATTATTATTATTATTATTATTATTATTATTATTATTATTATTACCAGCAAGCAAGCTACAACCCTAGTTGGAAAAGCAGATTGCTATAAGCCCAGGGTACATAATAGGGAAACAGCCTAGAGAGAAAAGGAAATAACAAAACAAATACAATAGTGTGCCTGAGTTTACCCTCGTGCAAGAGAACTTTAACCCAAGACAATGGAAGACCATGCTACAGAGGCAATGGCACTACCCAAGTCTAAAGAACAATGGTTTGATTTAGGAGTGTCCCTCTCCTAGAAGAGTTGCTTACCATAGGTAGACAGTATGACTGAAATCTAATAGGAAATTTGAATAATTTCAGAATATTGTTTGATAATGCATAAAATTCGTGTAACCAAATTTTTTGATAATAGATGATAGCAAATTTTTTGATAATAGATGATAGTAAAAAAAAAACGATGGTAGTAATATAAAGAAAAATTTGAATGAAAATTATAAATTTTATATAGTGTGAAGTTTAATCATTGTGTGAAGAATACCAAGGATTAAGCGATTAGATGTCTATTGATTGAGAAAACTATTCATATATTTGCATGTTGTTAACAAAACAATCAAGAAATAAGAAACACTGAATGAAAATTTGAAATCTCGACCATTTTTGCCTTGAATTGTGTGAAGGGGATAAAGTAAAAGTAAATAGGAGTTATTTATAGGAAATTATATAAGGGGTTATTTCTAATGTTGATAAAAAAGAATGTTTACTTTTTAGTGAACTTTTTATAATCGCCTTTATTGTTTACTAATCATCTACTCTCTCTCATAACATGTCTGGTAACGATGCTCAAGCAGTTAACGCTGCATCTAAACACCATTAAAGGTGAAATAGCCAAAGAATAAGATGTTAATGGTCACCTAATCCCTCATTCATTTTCAATTTAGTCATAAGAAATATACCCAATAGAGCTATTACACGTACTTGTAAGTTACTAATGATAAACACTCTCCCAAAAACTGCTCCTTTTATGGAATTTTGTTATATGAACTCTCAATATTTGATCCTCACTTTGTAGTTTTCAGTACTAAGGGCTTTCGTGGGATGAATATTTATGGGTTATTAGATCCGTTACCCCCTCTCCTCATTTGTGAAAGCTGTAACGATAGTAAAACTCACTCGCGATTAATCTCCAGGAATTTGATGTTTTTGATGTTGTTAATAGTTAATATATGACATGTCTGTTTTGACGTTGTTACTTATTTTAGAATGATTTATTGTTAATTTGTTCTCTTCATTTATTTATTTCCTTATTTCCTTTCCTCACTGGGCTATTTTTCCCTGTTGGAGCCCCTGGGCTTATAGCATCTTGCTTTTCCAACTAGGGTTATAGCTTGGATAGTAATAATAATAATAATAATAATTGCAATGCACTTAAGCATTTTGTATCTTTGATACTCGATTCAAGAAGTCCTTCATTTTATTAATTCAATTCCCCATTCTTAATGTTGTTTAGCCCTTACCTCATTGAAATATTTGTCTTAAAAATATGTCAGGGATTTGTTTAACTCGAATATTATTTTAATATATTTTTATTTTTCATTTATTGATGAGTGCTTAATTTCTATAGAATATGAAGAGCTTTTCTGTTAATGTTCTTTAGCCGTTACTTCATTGAAATATTTGTCTTAAAAATATGTCAGAAGATTTATGTTTAACTCGAATATTATTTTCATATATTTTTTTTTTCATTCATTTATTGATGAGTGCTTAATTTCTATAGAATATGAAGAGTTTTTCTGTTATAAAAATGATAATCAGGAAGTACATCCTAATCAAAGTAAACATCGGGAAATTATATCTAAAAAACTAAAACCTAATGTTAACGCTTTTAAACAGAAACCTAACTTGAGCAAAATAAGCAGAAATAACACTCTTGCACCAACCGTGTGTCACACATTTGTACATAATTCCTTTTGTATATATTATGCTTGTATCTTCGCTCTTCCCTCGCACTAAAACGAACATGAAAATTCATGTCTGCTGTTTTCCTCTGTAACATTGTCATTTCCTCAAACATGTATTTTCCTGTTGCCTTGAGGTTTTGTATATAAAGGAGTGTGTTCTTTAATATAGTACTCAGTTGATTGTTTCCTGCCTTTGAGTCACAACCTTCTCCTTCCTTCGTCACACTCTGCCTAGTGGATATCCATCTCCGTTCCCTTAAAGTTCAATCCATACATAATTCATTGGAATATTAATGATCCTAAATCCCGTTTGCATCTATGGTAAATTCAAAGACTACTAAAGAATTATAACCCTATTGCAATATGCCTACAGCATACTAACCATACTATTCCTTTCAAGACCATTAATATTCCGTTGAACTTAGTGGATTAGATATTGAGGGAATGGAGATGAATTTCCACTAGGCAGAGCTTTACTTCTTCTAAGTTTTCTGGGTATGGTTGATTTTTTAAATGTGCAATCAATTAGACATTTTACAATTCCATAATGCGTGCATTATATATATGTAAGTTTTAAAGTATATATATATATATATATATATATATATATATATATATATATATATATATATATATATATATATATAGTTACATATATATACATACATATAGTTACATATATATACATACATATAGTTACATATATATACATACATATATATATGTATATATGTATTATATATATATTTATATATATATATATGTACATACTTATATATATACATATATGTACATATACACGTAACATATATATACATACATATATATATGTATATATGTATTATATATATATTTATATATATATATATTTATATATATATGTACATATATATATACATATATGTACATATACACGTAACATATATGTATATGTATACATATATCCGTATATACAGTATATATACATATATGTATATATATATATATATATATATATATATATATATATATATGTGTGTGTGTGTGTGTGTGTGTGTGTTTATATATGCATATATATATATATATATATATATATATATATATATA
>NC_090750.1:66719841-66724841 GCF_036898095.1 Palaemon carinicauda | reverse complement strand
GCTTGGGCGCTGATCATACGTAGCCTATATATGGTGTCTCTAGGGCATTGTCAATGTCCCTTTCCCCTGCCATTCATGGGTGGCCTTTAAAACCTCTAAACCTTTAAAACCATAATATCTCGCTTTTTGCAAATATATATTACACGAACAGCAGGGTCGATATGACACTACGGTATACTACCAAGTGTGTTTCATTGAGTATACTCTTGGCTTTGAAGGCGAAGTTGTAAAAGCAGAGTAGAGAATAGGACAGACACAGGAAAGTGTGACGTCACGTGGCAATGACGTGGATGGATTCACGCCCACTTCCTCCCTTCCCTTCCCACTACCATTATCCCCCAAACTATTTCTTCCCCCTCTCATCATCCCATCCTATCTATCCTTATTATTCCTTCTTCGTGTTGTTCTCTCTCTCTCTCTCTCTCTCTCTCTCTCTCTCTCTCTCTCTCTCTCTCTCTCTCTCTCTCTCTCTCTCTCTCTCTCTCTCCACTTTTGTATTATCTGTGAAATTTGAAGCCATGCGCACTCTGCATGTTTATAGTAATAGATAATCGAAAGTATACATTACAGTATATATGGTCGGACCATTTATGCAAACGGAGGTGATAACTGATGTGGAGTTATTTGACCGTTATTTTGGACAAAGTGAAAAAGATCTACTGCTACTGAATAAGGGGATAGGATAGGCGGGGGTAGGGGAAAGGGGGAGTTAGGATTGGAGGGAATGGTGTTAAATGAAGTTAAAGTGGGAGGTGAAAAGATCAGGGAAGATCCAGTAATTTTTTGCTGTGACATCCTGCCTTGTGGATTTCCAGGAGGTGAGTTCTCTTACCAGCCTCCGAGGGACTTGTGTTTTCATGTTTATTCCTTCTCTGGGGCGTGTTTATTTATTTATGTCTGTCTACCTTTGTTGTATTGATTCATTTCTCGAAACCAGAATTAATCCACATAGGTATAATGTTCGAACAGGAAACCACATAGGTAGTTTATTTCACCAAATGAATTATTGTAATCATATCATTAATTTGGAAGGAGCGAAGGAGGTGCTGAATTTTCAGGGTATAATAAAACGTAATAATATGCAATCATATATTATGAAGAAAAAAAAAACGGGCAGAATTGGTCTGTAGCCCAGGAGTGTATAAACTTGAACTGCTGGTAAACAATGTATTTAGGCAATTATTATTTTAAAACCAGCTGTGTAAAAATCTTCATGTTGTTGTATTGTTTCTTTTTACTGCTCTCGCAAAGGTGACTATGAAACTGTTACTAATATAAGTACTAGTTATTATTAATACCCAGAAAAGGTATAACAATTTCATTACTAAAGCGCTAGGTCAAAATTTCGTTTTTCCGATCCTTCCTCCAGCTTAGTGACAGATAGATAGGTAGATAGATAGATATGTGTGAACCTGTTTACATATTATTAATGTATTTAATTATATACATAATCAATATTTTTAATTGCATTATAAAAAATCAAAACTTCTGCCTCAATTATATCAAGAAAATTTCAAGAGAGAGAGAGAGAGAGAGAGAGAGAGAGAGAGAGAGAGAGAGAGAGAGAGAGAGAGAGAGAGAGAGAGAGAGAGAGAGAGAGAGAGAGATGGGGGGCTGGGCTTGGATTTATACGTCATTGACACGTAACATCACACTTTTTCTGTGTCTGTCCTATTCTTTGCTCTGCTCTTATAGCTTCGCCTTCAAAGCCAAGAGTATACTCATTAATGAAACACACTTGGCAGATACCGTAGTGTTATAAATCCTGAGACACGTGTCTCGAATAAACTGTGCCAAAATGTCATATTGATCCAACTGTTCTTTTAATAGATTTTGCAAAGAAAAAAAAAACTGAGGCATTATGTCGTCTGAAAGGGATAGTAGTACGAAGTACAGGAGGGTACAATTTGGTGAGATTTAAATTTAGGGGATCGACAGAATTGAGAAAAATCCTAGAATTTTAAATTAATTTTATTTAATTACAGGGACATTGTCAATGAGAATATCTAGATGTTCAAAAGTCACTGTTCATTTTTTTCCGATCATACTTAAAGATTTGATAGGGTTCACCTTTATCCCCCATAATTTACACCATGCAGACATTCTAGCTAGATATCTATCATGGAATTCAGTAACTTCGTGTCTTCATTCAAGATATGAAATTGGTATAAAGAAAGTAGCATCTGCATATGCAAAAAGCCCGTTTATAAGGCTCAACCACATAATTATCATGTTTAAATAGTATGAAAAGCAATGGACTGAGAACACTGCCCTGAGAAAAAAACTGATATTACATTCCTGTAATCACTATGGTAACCATCAACAACTGCTTTTTGTAATCTATTAATTAAGAATTCGAAAATGATGCTAAGTAAAGACCCCCCCCCCCCTTGCATTTGGGGTAAAGTTTTAAAATGAGGAACTTGTAATTAACACGGTCAAAGAAAACGCAAAAATCAAGGCTAATCATACGAACTTCCTGATCACAATCAAGAGATTTCTCCATTACTTTGTAAGTTGCTCGAAGGCCTTTGTGAACACCAAACTACAAACTAGGAAACTGATCATTTCCTTCAGCATTCCTATTGTCAAAAGAACGTCAACAAATTTTGAAAAGACGGCAGTTGAAGAAATTGGGTGGTAATCAGCAGGGTTAGAGGTACCACAAACGTATTGACCCAATGAAACAACATTTCCTATATAAGAAGTTTCTTTATCCAATTACCAGACATTTGTCCGATGCTATTACTTATGGAACTAGAAAGAACGTGACGGATAAGCTCATATATACCTGTATTAGTTTTGTGGCAAAAATAAAAAATAAAAATACTTGAAAAATAAAGTAGAATTCCAACATTGAAACGGAAGTAAGTTCGATCCCAAAAAGGAGGAACATTGGACTAAATACTGTACCAGCCGTGTGTCACACAATTGTACATAATTATTTTGTATATATTATGCTTGTATCTGCGCTCTTCCCTCGCACTAAAAAGAACCTGAATGATCATGTCTCCGGTTTGCTCTGTAACATTGTCTGTCTCTCGAACTTGTTATGTCCTGTTGACTTGAGGTTTTGTATATAAAGGAGAGTGTTCCTTAATAAACAACTCGGTTGATTGCATCCTGCCTTTGAGTTCACAACCCTCTCTCGGCTCCATCACAATACTATAAAAGAACTAATTCTGTAAGTTATGTGACAAATGTACTAACGCCCCACTAGCTTGAAAAATCGTTATTTATAACTTCAATCATCATAACTTAGCATAAAATCGCTAAAAATTAAGCAAGGAAAGAATTAAGACTCCAAGGATTGTGAAACTTCTATTTAATAAAGGAACAAAAGGAAATATATTGAATAATGATTTTACAATATGATTTTCATTTACCGAGAGCTTTTCAACCATAGGATAGATAACTATAGTCCATTTCTTTTAGCGATGCATATTTGCACCGACTCCGGGCGGTGCCCTTTTAGCTCGGAAAGTTTCCTGATTGCTGATTGGTTAAAATTATCTTGTCCAACCAATCAGCGATCCGGAAACTTTTCCGAGCTAAAAGGGCACCGCCGTGAGTCGGTGCAAATATGCATCGCTAAAAGAAATGGACTATAGTATGTTTCGAAATCATGCTTCATTAATTAGTATATTTCGCTGTAATCTGAACTCATTAGGAATTTTGCCGGCATGAAAATAATCCTTTTTTCTGTATGGTAGAATATTTTGAAAAGATTTTCATTATAATTGATTACATCCTGTAAAGATAATATACGTAATTATTGAAAAATATATATACCAAAATTAATATGACAGTTAATGATGAGGTGATTAGCGCTTGTTATATTAATTCTATTAGCCTGCAAAAACTTAATTACTAAACTTTTTCTCATAAACAAAATATGTATTGAATGAAAATAGCTGAAAAGTTAAATATTTTCCTTATTTTGTATTTTGGTACAAAAAAAAAAAAAGAAAAAATCAACAAGAAACGCCACATCTGGCAACTCATTTGTATGAATTTTGCTGTCAGAATTTCTAACATTTGATATGAATTTCCAAGGAGAAAATTGAAGTGGGATGAAACCAAGAGCAATCCATGTCTCTAAGCACATAATCTTTCAACTAAAATCGGATACCAGTCCGGATACGCGTTAAATCTCAGCTGTGGAAAGTCCGCAATCTTTGTCAGTTTAATTGGAGGAGGCTACAGTTTCATTGTTGGTTTAAATGATTTTTTGTTTAGTTTTAAATGAATAATTCTAGATTCTCTTCCAGATCCAAATTCATTTTTAGCTTAATTATGTCTTTGCTGACCGACGACCATTAACTTAAATCTCAAATAGAACGATACAAACGATTTAGTACATTACCGACTTTTCAATTCTCTAGGCCTTGATTATAATGAGATATGGCGTGATGGAGAAGACGAGAATTCAAGAGAATATATAAAGAAATCTTTACCTACACTTGAAGAGGAAACAGCTGAATAACAGCTGTCCTGAACACGACTCTCAAAAGCTAAAGAGAATAATTGCTATAAAAGCTGTTGGGTGAAAATACTAAAAGACCAAAATTTAAATTCACCCCAAAACAGATTGCTTTTTGGGGATCTCGAATCGGCACGCTCGTAAAACTCGAATTGCATCTCTCGTAAAGTAGCCCGTAGACGATTGCTGTAATGCTGGAGAGTAAAGTTGAAAATTCAATTAAATTTATAAAACAAAGAGGAAAAAACAAACATATTTATAGAGGTATATTTCATTAAAAAAAAAAAAAAATTGCTGAAGAATTTCAAACCATGGAGAGTATTTATTAAGGTTAACATCAAAATGAAACAAAACATTTTCTACAGCAAGATTATGTAAGATGTATGACAGAGAATTCCATACATTTAACTCTCTCTCTCTCTCTCTCTCTCTCTCTCTCTCTCTCTCTCTCTCTCTCTCTCTCTCTCTCTCTCTCTCTCTCTCCCTCTCTCCTCACCAGGTGATACTACCCGAAATT
>NC_090750.1:66704841-66714841 GCF_036898095.1 Palaemon carinicauda | reverse complement strand
GAGTATGTTAGAAACTAGAACAGGGTTAAAGTAAATAAGTAATTAAAATAAAGTTACCTCATGGTTTATAAAATCAGATATAGTAGATAGTTTAAACTTAGACGTTTTGGAATAAAATATGTTCTATTTATGTTAAATTGGAGACACGAGGTCCTTGGTTTTAAACTTAAACAAATAGGAGTAGGTGGGCCTTCTTAATATCAATATTGAATTTTTGTAAGTTATAAACTACCATGAGTAGTTGTTGATGGGTACCATGGTGACTATAGGAATATGATATCAGATATTCCTTAGGGTAGTGGCCTTGCGCTATTACTCTTAATATTATATAAGCATATGGGGCTTAACCTTCAAAGCTAGCTTGACTATGCAGATGATGCTACTCTTTTTGCATCAATTCTATCCTCTGATTGAAGACCTTTTGCTACTTAATCCTTCAACAGAGATCGAGCTGAAAATAGCGCATGGTGCATATTATGAAAGATGAAAGTGGAACACTAACAAACCTCAGAGTATAATTGTACGTAGGTCCAATGCAGTGGCTCCTCAACATCCTGACCTTTTAATTATTGATGTCACTTTAACTGTATATAACTCATTTAGAATTCTAGGTTTGATTCTCTAGTGCAAGTTTACTTTTGATAAACACTTCCGGTATGTTTCTTTTTCAATGGCACGAAAAAAACGCTAATTGATTAAAGGTTTTAAGCTTTTTGGTAATCAATCAACCCAAAGGAAATTATTCAATTTTTTAATTCTGCCATGTTTTGAATATTGTTTATCTTGATTGATCTTCAGCTACTGACTTTCATCATCTTAATTTGTTTGACAAAAACTTGAAGCTCATTGAACTCCTTATCCCTGATCTTGATACTAATCTCTAGCGACACCGTTCTGTTAATTCTTTGTCCATGAAGAATAAAATTTTTCAGAATTCTTACCATATTTTACATTTGCATCTTCCCGGAATGATCCCTATAATTACTAGAAAGGCAGTAAATTCTAACAGTTTTGCCTTCACTATGATAAAGATCAATACGACACAGTATTCTAGGCGTTAAATTCTAGCTGTCACCAAACTGTGGAATGATCAGCCTAATTTAGTAGTTAAATCGGTGGAAATTGCACAATTTTTTTCGATTACCTCATTCCATAATTTATATATGACCTATCTATTTAACGTTGTTACTGATCATAGTAAGTTTTATGAGTTATTTTTGTATTTATCATAATAGTTTATTCGGCGCTGCTCTATTCGTTTTCCGCTCTGGAACCTTTGGACTTGCAGCATTTTGCTTTTATAAATAATAATAATAATAATAATAATAATAATAATGATAATAATAACAATGAAAATAATAATAATAATAATAATTATAATAATAATAATTATTATAATAATAATAATTATAATAATAATAGTAATAACAATAATAATGATAATAAAGATAATGATAATGATAATAATAATACACTTTTAAGTATCTTTTGCAAATGATGAGTATTTATGCGTTATAACATTACTTGCAGTAGAGTTCGTATTGATTAAGCAAAACAACTAACCAAATATCACATTCTTATACTTACTATAGTAATCAGCAACAGCAACTTGCAATTTATTACTTAAAAATTCAATAATGATTCTAAGAAAAGACCCACCCACTCCCAACTCTTTGAGTTTTAAAAGTGGTCCTCATGATTAACATGGTCAAAATCAAGATTAATCATACGAACTCTCTGACCATTATCAAAGGATTTATGTACTCCATTGGAAATTGTAAGAAGGGCGTCACATGTTCTTAAGGTCTTCGCGAAAGAAAAATTGTAAACTAGGGAACAGTTTATTACCTTCGGCGTACCTATCTAGACGTTTTGATAAAAGACGTTTAAAAACTAGGTGATATGGAAGTTAGGGAAAAAACATTTACCTAATGGAGTTACATTAGCAACTCTCTAGCAAGTGCAAAAAAAAGAACCTCTCCTTGCTAAATTGCAGAAAATAGTTGACAACTTAGGAGTTAAGAAATTAAGTCTTTAAAAACAAAAGAAAAATACCATTATGTTCTACCCTTCCATAAGTACCAACGTCCATCAAGAGTGTTTTAATTTCAAGGGACCCAACATTTCGCTTCAGGAAAACAAGAATAAGAAAGATAAGATTTTCTCAATGCTCTGCTTACTGTCAAGTAAATCACCCAAAAAGGTTACCTTTGTTTTGGACAGTGAGTGACAGAGACATATGGTTTAAGTAAAGGATGAACTAATATGTCTACACCACAGAGTGCAAATTTAAGGGTAGCCCACCACTTATGTTCTTAAGTTGTACCAGAAAGGATTTCTTTTATGGTCAAATTGTATTCCTTTCAGTTGAAGCATAAGCTATCTGAGCAACGCCTCTTATCTGAGTGTAGTTATTCAAAGTCAAATCTGATCTCATACCATTCCAAAGATAGGCCTCCTACAAACAAGGGCGTCTATAATCATCATTGAACCATGGTTTGTCTTTCACTCAACATTTTAACACATGAAAAGGGATACGCCTATCAATTATTTTCACCAGATTCTCATTCTAGAGAACAGCAGGCTTAACCCTCTTATATAATTGTAAGCTATTCAAATGCAAAAGATCACACACAATGCCATTCCAGTCTGCTTGAGGTTTTATATATATATATATCTTACACGAGTATGACACATCAGGGACAGGACACATCAGGCACGGTAATGTGTGGGTTAGCAAGAAGGCACCAAAAAGCACATCAAAAGGTAAGGACAGTGCTGTCTGGTGCGGTGCACAAAATTCGGCCAAAATCACAAGGAACCACGAGGCTTTTAAAGTTTTTCAAAATCTTGCGCGCCGTCTGCCGGCTTAATAAAGTCGCACAAAACCCGTAAGAAGTGTGGCACAGCGCCACAACAAAAGAGGTAAGAACACGCACAGGTCTGCACGTCTGCACAATGCGCGGCCCGGTGCGTGTTCCTACCTCCCATACGGTAGTGTTACGGCGTGATGTTACGGCAGTGTGCAGCACCTGTGCGGTGTCCTTACGGCGCCTTCATGCACAATTAATACATGGCACACATATATTGCAGCACGTGTGGCGTGCATGTGGGATGTTACGGTGCCTTCCTAGGTAGATTGTAAGGAAGGTTGTTGTGGGCAGCCTGGGGAGGAATGAAAGGAGCCGTATAGAAAATGGGGAATCATTCACGCTCTGACTGCCTAGTGTCACACATACCCAGCCACTCTCGAGCCACTTGACCAGAAGATGCCTCTACGGAAGACCACCCCTAGGCTTATCCAGGACGCTCAAGGCATCCAGTCTGCAGAATGGGAGGAGACTTCTGACCATGAAGAAGAGCTGCCTCTAGAGCCAACCCTATCCTCACTTGTCAAAACCCTGGACACCGCGGGCCCAAGTGGTATCTTAGTGCAGCCGAAGAAATGATACTGCGTTAGCAAAAATTACTCCAGCAAGTTTGGAAGTACTTCGAAGCCTGCTGTACCGACTTCGGGAAGATTAAGTAGAGGGAGCACAAAATTCACGGCACAGGACAGAAAAGGAGGAGGATGTCATGACTACTTGAGCATTCCTGGGAGGTTACATCACCCACAAACCCGCAATAGCAAGCAGTCAATTCTCACCTGTATTCTCCTACAGAACGGATGGAGACGATTCCTTCATTGCTGACATGTCAGGCCTGTCAGCAACTTTGATCTAGCAGAGGAAGTGGCTGAAGCAGAAGAGACCTCGCACATTGACAGAGGAGCGACAGCCATCCGCCGACACACCTGAAGCAACTGAGGGACTGCAAACTCAACTGACACAAATAATGACCAGCATCAACACACTTGTGCCACAAGCCCAGGACAATATTCATCGTGACATCACTGTATTCGTCAAGTACTTGACTCAACTTTTGGAGTACATGCCTCTACTATAACGGAAGCCCTTCTTCGAGCAAGTGATCAAGCTTTTCCACAGTTTGGAGGGACCTGAAAAAGAGGATGCCACGATGAAAGAGGCCATGGCTCGGGGGTTGTTCCCACTGACGCCCACACGAGTTAAGAAAGAAACACAGACAAAACCAGTAACTAGCGGCGCTTCTGCACCCCAACCGACTCTGGGACAATCACACCAGAGGTTCCCATCTCAACCCCAGCCACAACTTGTCTTCTACCAATATGATCCCCTCCCTCAACAGCAGCCACAGCAACTGCAGTTCTCTCATCATCAACAGGTGTACTCAACACAGCCATTCTTCCCCTGTGGACGGTCGACACAACTGAACTTCTCGCCTAGACCTACAACTTCTTTGCTGTCGCTGCTAGTCAACAGTCTTTTGGCAAACTTGCTGCCTCTACCCCCGGTGCCAGTCTTGCGACCCCCAAAACTACTGCTGCAGAGGACACATCCACCTACAAGTTGCCCATCTCCCCAGGTGAAAAGATGGGCATTGACCCCGACACAACAGTGATACAATAACACATACAATGTATGATTACACAATTTTTGTCCTAATAATAAATGTTTTTGTATATTTTATACCATTCATACTGTTTCTTTTTATAATATGTTGAAATATTGACTTTCATTTACATTTTCATTGTTGATGTGCAATTTATATGTCATGACAATAAATATGATGATAAGATTTGGAAAAATTAAATTGAATAAGGACATAGCATGGCCATAAAGAAGAATAACATGAAGAAATATAACAGGAAATATAGCATGAAATATGAAATATGAAATAAATGGAACTTGGAAAATAACGTGAACTATAAAATGAGGGCCAGCAAATGATATAATAACATACAAGGTAAAGAAATATAATATAATATCGACAACACGATCAAATGAACATGAAAACATACAAATGATAATGAAACTATAATTAGCATTGACTGGACATGGTTATTAACGGGGGAACAATGAAAAATCAGTAACAGACTAAAGACATATTGACTTCAGTTGATAATATATGATATTTGCAGTTGAAAATGTTAGGATGTATAATAAGTCACAACTCTATTTTCTTATATTCTATGCTTCTCATCAGTCTCTTTATTCTCAATTATGTTATTATTACTTTCCGTTCATTATTTTCCAACATCATTTTATATATGTACCAATCATCTTTCCAATATTCTTTATTGTATTAATATTGTTATTAATTCTTAGGACAGTACAAAAGTATGGGACTATAAAACAGTGATAACTACATCATGAACTTTATTCATAATTACGAACATTGGTTGGGTTAGGTTTTACATAGGTCTTTGGGTCCTCTAGTTATCAGTAGCTGGTTATCCTCGTAGAAACACCATTCGCTTTTGCCATTCCACTGCGCCTGCGTCCGATGAGTAGTACTGAGCCAGGTAATCTCTGACAGACTTCACTCGACGTGTGTAGTTCTTTCCCCTTCTTACCATGAGTCGTTCCCTGTGATTCAGCGACTCCTGCCTCCAAGTACCTAGTACGTTATGGTGTTTAGTCCTCATGGTCGACATTGGTGTCAGCACATGAGTAGTATTACAGTGCCAGATAGTGCATGACATGTGCACAAATTTATCTTCTTGCAAGCCTTTACATCCTGTTGCATCATTGTCCCTAAAACTTACCATCTCATCTGCAGCAGGCCGAATAAGTTTTCCACCACAGAGCAAGCACAAGGTAATCTGTAGCTGTATAGTCATTCGGTGGGATCTTGTGATTGGTGGGAGTAGGGCTTCAACATTCATGACATGAGAGCTACGGCATCGTCCGTGACTATGTGGGAGGGAATGGGTTCGTCGTTGTTGGGCAGATTTGTGTCCTGAGGAGTATGTGATGGCCCTGTCCAGGTTGCACGAATGCCAGGTTCCTCTATCCCCAGCAAATTCTTCTGCACCGATGTCGACAAACAGAAAACTGTATTTTGCATTGGAGAGGGCCATAACGATGATGCTGTGGAACTTCTTGTAATTGAAGTACATAGATTCTCCATCTTTGGGTTTCTTGATTGCGACATGCTTCCCATCCAGAGCTCCCACGCAATTGAAGTAGTTCCACTTTGAGGCGAATCGTTTTCCTACGTCATTCCATGTTTCTGCTGTCTTGGGGCACTCAGAATTTCTGGTTTGTAGGTGTCAATAATGGGTTGGCAGACTAATGGGATAAACCAGCATATGGAACTCTTGTAGACTCTAAAGCTGTATTGGAGACTTGGATAGTCATTCCCACTTGCAAGGTGGCAGAGAGTGACCACCAACTTGAGTCAAACTTCTTGTGCATTCCGCTTTTTCGTATCCTTCATTTTCATAATGGGCATCAGCCTTTCCACTATCTCCTTGAACAGTTCAGGGTAGATGCATAGGAAATTTTTGTGTCCTTTGTGGCCCTCCTTGTTCAGTTCTTGTAGTAACTGGTCGTAGTCTCCATGTAGGTGTCGCCGTGTCAGCCACTTCTGAGCCCATATCTGCCTTGCTGTGCCGTCCTTTCTGCGAATTTGTCCAAGTGGGTGTGGTACTGAAGTACTTCTTCTCAAATCGTCGATAACCTGGACTGCACAGAAACACAAGACAGCTAACAAAAATATCTGGGTCTCCTTGGGTGAGAGGCTGGGAGGGCCATAATGCATGCGAGTTGGGTGTGGAATGAATGATGTGCTTGGCAGGCCTTTATATATACTTCTGGCTCATATCCGACATGGTGTGGCATGGTGCATGTGCAACAATCATGCAGCTTTCCCCATTATATCTCGTGTATGCGCAATCTGCAACAACACAGCAAGTCACCTGCAACACACTGCTACACGGAGTAATAAAGCTGCAAGAGAGTGTGCCATGGCATATGAACCCGCACCATAAAACCGCACCAACGGCGGAACACTGCAGCAGACACCGGAACATCACTGCAACAATATGCTGTAACATGCCCGTAACACACCACATGGGTCCGTGGCACGCCGCCCAATAATGACCATTTTGACTTGCACTGCATCAATTTTCTGGCGGCTTCTTGCGGACCCACGCCGTAACTGCCCGTAACCCAAAGTGGGTAGGTGTAAATGTGCCTTCACTAACAAAACCAAGGCATGATCAGGTGTCCCTACTAGTGAATCAACTTTATTCATTATAAAACTAGGGGAATTAGTGTATACTTGATCTCGGCAGCTATTAGATCTGTGAGTAGCTTCACTTATATCCCTATTCAGAGCAATAGGGATATTTATACAACATATGGGTTGAAGCATGGATAGAATCTGATAGCATATAATAAAATCTTAGCAAATCTTATGAAAACATTATGTTAATGACTGAAACTTGGAGAAACAATTAAATAAATTTGCCTGCAATACTCAAGGCGTTTGAAAAAGTCTGTCTAAGAGGGAAATCATCCAGTAGAGTTTTAAAAGCTATTAAGGTAAGAAAGACTCAGAATATTTCACGAAAATAACATTTATATTTTCTGCTTCTCCAAATATATCTCTTTATTTATATCACTAACCAATCCAAGCGACTGTCAGACTCAAAAATAAAATCTAAGTACATTTCAGTGTTTTGCAAAAGTGCAAAAGTCAGTATCCTTACATCTATTTTTATTATCTAAATTATTCCAAGCCGCACATAGCAATGAAACCTAAATTTCCAAAATATTATAATTTATGACACATTTCCTACCGATTAAACATTTGTATTGATCACTAATTGACAAAACTTGGAAATTTGCCGCGAAGTTATACCGCTACATTGAACCTTTTGCTGCAGGTAACGTTAGTTGAGCGCACAGCAGGCAATTTTATGGCAAATTGGAAACTCCATTTACCTCAAATTCCTAGAAGAACAGATTCATTAAACTGGTCAATGTAGATAAACACACAGCCAATGATATGTACTAGTAAGGCAATACTTCAACATACTTTGAAAAATGAGAAGTGTTTTATTAATGATTAATGAAAATAATGGTAGTTTTACAATATGATGATATAGATGGCTCTCAGGTTATCGCAGTATTGTTAAATGTAAAAGCGAATACAATTGTCTTTGTACATAACTTTAGAAATTGAAATGAATGGTTAGAAATTTATATTACGTGACTATATACATACAGATATAGGTGTCCCAAACAGGTGAAGGGTGTCTATCTATGGAAGGTAACAAATAGCCCGCCTGACTTCTATTAACATGAAACGCTAAAGAAAGACATAATTCCACAGTGATCACCAATCTCGCAGTGTCTTTTTTTCGGTCCTGTTTCTTAAAAGATGTTCATTATTGCAGTGATAGCTATCTCGGGAGCAAGGAAAATATTAATCTGTTTATTTTTTACTAGATTTTTTGTTCTTATAATGAATCGCTTGTTAGACTGGGAGGAACGTAGAGAGTAGAGGTCCCCTTTTTGTTTTTGTTTCTTTGTTGATGTCGGCTACCCCCCAAAATTGGGGGAAGGGCCTTGGTATATGTATGTATGTATGTATAATGAATCGCATAAGAAACAGTTGAGCCTTTGTGATACCAATGTAAATCGAATATATCAATAAAATGGGGAAAAGTGCGGCGAAGACAGACGAGTAATAACGTTTTTATGTCATAAAAATTCGTCAAATAATTACATATACTACCAATTAAAGAATATCTATGGGATATTTCTTCACTTGGGACTTTTAATAGTATCACTTATACGCTCAGCATATGAGTAATTTATAGCGTATGAAAGCGAGTACATCTTTTAATTCCATTTCCGATATGAAAACAGTCTCGGTAATAGTTACTGTGACAAATGGATACGAATGGCTTATTACGCTAACAGAAATAAAGAATTTCATTCCCTTCTATATTTCCGATCCAATTTCAGAAAGTCATTGCTTTTCCATACTCACATTTTGACAACTAATAATAACAGGTGTGATTTATTGGAAATAAAGAAACAGCTTAGTTGTTCCTTCTGTTATTATCTCTCTCTCTCTCTCTCTCTCTCTCTCTCTCTCTCTCTCTCTCTCTCTCTCTCTCTCTCTCTCTCCTGTGAGTAACAGTTTTATTCCCTTGACTACGAGAAAAATGTCCACCGTTTTATCAGCAAAAGTAAATAATGAAGCGTGTGGATAAGATTAGTTTACCCAGTAATGCAGTTGGTAGTGATTCGTTTTCTATTACAACTGGAAATCCTTCTCTATAAATCACAATTAAACATTTTTTTTTTTAAACATCGACCGGTGGTGGACCCAGTCTCCCGCTGACCTCATTTGTGCTAAATAATTGTTTCTTTGCGTGGGTTTATTTGAAGTTCGTTATATAGCTATAACAAGAATTTTACTGGCATTTACAGGAAAATAAATTTAATCCATAAAAATAGCACGCCCACGGAAGCATTTAATTTTGACCTTTGAACTCGAAGTATAATGGTGACCTTGATCTCATTCTTTACATCGGTTTCTTTGGTAAATTATTACAACAATTTAGTTGCGTCTTCGTTAAAAAAAAAAAAAAAAAAAAAACCAACCAACAGAATGGTACACTCACTCGCTGACGTATATTTGTGAATGGTAGACACTCACTCGCTGACGTATATTTGTGAATGGTAGACACTCACTCGCTGACATATATTTGTTGATAGATACACAAAAACAACAAAGAGAGCCACAACATCCTAAAACTTTAATGACTGAACAACTTAGAGCTTAGGTTGAAATTTACCGTTTTCGCTCCTCCTATTTAAGTTTTATTTTACTGTAGAGAACAGCTCTGTCACATTCACAACATGGCCAATCTCTCATCATTATTATTTATTATTATTATTATTATTATTATTATTATTATTATTATTACTTGCTAAGCTACAACCCTAGTTGAAAAAGCAGGATGCTATAAGCCCAAGGGTTCCAACAGGGAATACAGCCCAGTGAGAAAAGGAAATAACGAAAAACTACAAGAAGTTTAAGAACGATACTAACATTAAAATAAATCTTTCATATATAAACTATAAAAGCTTGAAAATAACAAGATGAAGAGAAACAA
>NC_090750.1:66654841-66699841 GCF_036898095.1 Palaemon carinicauda | reverse complement strand
TATATATGTATATATGTATATATATATGTATATATATATATATATATATATGTATATATGTTTATATGTATATATATATATATATATATATATATATATATGTACTGTATATGTGTATATATATATATATGTATATATATGTATATATATGTGTATATATATATATATATATATATATATATATGTATATATATGTGTAGGAAATAAAGGTAATGTACGGCAACGTCACAAAGCTTGGTTATTAGTGGATCTACTCTATAAAGTAAGTTGTTTCAATTGTTGATTAATTACTTTGTTTATTAGATTTAAGTAAGGTTGAAATTAAAATAAATTTCAACATAATTCCAAAATTGCAATGTATTCCATATAATATTTCGGAGGCGAATTCTGTGTTTATCGTTCGGTAAAATAAGTTAATTTTTTTAGAAACAGCTGACTGGCTAACTGTCGCTCGGAATTTCGAATCTTAACCAAAATGGAACTCGAGTTCGACGTAATTCGTTACATATATTATGTATTATAATAAATTGCATATTCATATAATAAAAAGAAAAATTCATATTCGCATGTATACTCGATAACTCGCAAGCATGGATAACTTTAGGTGATCTGTTATCTTTTGAATATTTGCAGGCTATTGATATTAAATCTATTAAATATAATTATATAGTTAATCATGTCTGATAAAGAGGAAGAGTTGGTTGACCCGATAAATATATCATCTTTAAGGAGGATGCGGGGAATCCACAAACGGAAAATAACTATTTTCTTAAAGAAGCTAACGGAGCTTCATGATGATGATAGATTTAACTTCTTCCTTTTGTAAGACCCAAGTAACCGAAATCGAAAAAGAGATCGATCTGGTTAAAATCTTTGTTGAAAAAATTGTTTTGGAGACACATGAAATAATGAGGAGTAATGATCAATATTATAATGAGGAGTAATGATCAATATTATAATGAGGAGTAATGATCAATATTATAATGAGGAGTAATGATCAATATTATAATGAGGAGTAATGATCAATATTATAATGAGGAGTTAGATAGTCAGGCAGAATATAGTATTTAGATTAGTATAGAGCTTGACCAATATGAACAATACATAAGTGAATCAAGTGGGGCTTCTGGCAACTTATCTGCCGATAAAGTTTTAGATATGATGTCTAGTATATATGTCTGATGGGAAACCCCCTCCTCTAGAATGTGGAATCTTTATTGGTGAGGCGAAAGATAAATTCGCTTTCAATTAATTTCTTAATCAATTTGATAATGTCATTGGGTCTAGAAAAAAATCTGTCCGATTCTGCCAAACAAATATATTTACATGGGTACCTTAGGGGCTATGCCTTGAAGGTAGTTATGCATTTGACTTTCTTACAGTAAATACCACTTGGCAATTGAAGTGTTAAAAGAAGAATTCGTTGACGTAAATTATATTATTGACGAGACCTTTGAGAACATTTTGAGTGCTACACCAAGTACTGAATATGATAAAAAATTCTCGTCAATGAAAGTTTACCTCAACGAAATTAAATCCTATCTGCATGAATTGAAAGCACATAAGATTGATTTATTGGAAGTGGGGTCTTCCGGGCATAAATTTTTAAGTCGTATAGTGTTTAATAAACTCCCCTTGCCAGTAAAGAGAGAGTTGGTTCACAAATTGAATACCAAGTATACTACTATATCTGACATTCTCTCTAATTATAATGAAATTATTAAAACTTTAACCAAAACAGTTTCCAATAGGAAAAAAAACCATCACTAAAACCTCTAGTAAACCTTAGCCCTAGCTGTTCATTTAAACCTAAAGAAAAGAAGGAAGGTATAAGTATGATTCAAAATTTCAAATTTGCAAGTAAAGTAACTAAATTAATTTGTTAATTGTGTGCAGCTGAAGGTCATACTTTGGGAAAATGTGTAACAACTATAATGATAAATTGGCCAGACTTAGGGAACTTTCGCTGTGCACTAGATGGGCACGAAGACAATGAATGTTATGGAAAACAATAAGTTAAGGTTTGAATATCTGGTGTGTAGAAAGGAGGAACACATAACTCCTTTGTGCCCTTCTTTGAGTAAAGCTGAACTAAATACTTAAACTAACGTAAGCTTATGTTTTGCTCAAAGAAGTTTTGATGCGTCTCACATTATACCTACTATGACTCTGTATTAAAAAAGGGAAAAAGGGATAGGAAAGTCAGAAGTCTGTTTGACACTGGCAGCCAGCGGTCGTATATTTCCGAATCTGCAGCTAAAGATCTTTGTCAGGATGTACTTACTTTACTTACTTTGATGGCTGCTTTTCCGGTCCCAAACAGCAGGGGAACCCAACTCTCTACAGGGCCTCCACTGTCGTTTTACCTTGTTCGTTCACAGTATTTATCTTTTCAAGTCGCATATTGTTAAATCGTCACTGTCAAAAGACTCTTGAAATAAGAAAGTCTTCAGTTTCCTCTTGAAAGCCTTGTCTTCAATCATTCGAATGTTTCGTGGGAGCTTATGATATAGTCTCGGGGCCGCATATTTAAAGGCTCTGGAGCCCAAAGTGGACGTAAATCTAGGTTCCAACAGTTTGAAGCCATCTGTAACTAATCTCGTACCGACACGATTTGTTGGCTTCGCAATATGTAGCAATTCTCTCAAGTATTTTAGATGACCGGTTCTGATAACACCTTTTATCAGTCTTGCTCCTCTGTTTATTATGTTTTGTAATTTCTTAAGTTGGACTTTTGGTAAATTGTAGTTGATGAGTTGCAGTAGTCAATCCTGGCAATAACACAGTTTATCCCAAGTTTCTTAACAGAATTTTCGTCCAGGTACTTTTTTATAAACGCAATATTTCTTAGACGATAACCAGCACTTTTTATTACATTATTTATTTGGGCATTTAGAGACAAGTTACATTCAAGAAATACACCTAGATCTCGAACTTTACTAGATATCGACACAGAGTCTTTATTTATGTTCATTTGAATATCACCTAAGTTTCTCACCTTGTTTCTCTTGCCACCACCATGAATTCAGTTTTGTTCTCATTTAATTTTAGTTTTTTAAATGTCATCCATTCTCTAACACCATCAAGGATTCGGTTTAGAGTTTCAGTAGTGTCATGTATGTATATCATTTATGAAGTAAAATTGTGTGTCATCTGCAAATAGTTTAAACTTCACGTCATGCCTTTGTGGCATTTTCGATAGACCAATAGCATAGATGCAGAATAAGATTGGGCCAAGTAGATTCCCCTGGGATAACCCTCTCAAGTGTTCATATGATGAATAAGAGTTTCCAATTTGTACACAGTAATTTCTACCAACCAAGGCGTTGTATGCTTTGGAATGTGATGTAAGCACATATATAGGGCAAGAAACTAAGGGCTTCAAGCAAATGTCCACTTGAATAAATATGAACAATAATTTAGTATTCATACCTTTATTAGTTGACAAATCTCTGAATATGAACTTTGAAGTGCCCGGCATGAATCAAATAATAAATAAATTTAAAGGAAATAATATTGCTTTATTGGATGAGACTTTTTGTGACCACAGACCCCACGAAAGTATGAAGGTTGACATGTTATTGGGAATAGATATCATTAAATTTTTACCTTCGATAACTTGGACTAAAATGTTGGGTGGATCTTGTTTAGTCGTAAATAATAGAGTAGTTCCTTTTGGTAATGTGTTCAACTTTTTAGAGGAGGCAGAAAGTAAGATGTTATGGAGTTCGTAGTTAATAAGAAAAAAGACGCACTGAATGATAAAACAAAAAACATGGTAAATTTAGTAATGGATCCTCTCAATCTTATTTTAATCCATTAAAGTATATATTAGAAGACTGTGAGGTAGGCAATGGACTTGAACACCTTTTTAATCTTAAATCCTTGGGAATAAAAAAGTATGAAAAAGAATGAGTCTCCTTTGATAAAGAACCAATTGACAGATTTAGAGAGGGGGATATCTTTTGATAATGGATTTTATAATGTAGAATTGCCCTGGTATACTGATAAAATTGACAGCGTCCCATCTAATAATTTTGTTTCACTTAAGGTATTAGACAGAACAAAAGAGTATCTTGGTAAAAAGGGTCTCATTGACAAATTCCAGGAAGTTTTTGATAAATAACTCGAAGATGGCATAATCGAGGAAATTAAAGTAAATCTTCTGACTATCATAAGTATATTTGGGTTCCCCATAGACCAGTTATAAAATTAGAAGAGCAAGTTACCACAAAAATCAAGCCAGTATTTAAGTATTCTTTAAAAACTTATAGGGAATTGCCCTCACTTAATGAAGCCACTTATCCTGGGATAGATTTAATGGACTCGATACTGTTAATTGCTCTTTTACTTTAGAACTAAGAAATATGTAATGTTGAGCGACGTTAAACAAGCTTTTTGGATGATTAAATTAAAAAAATGAAGTGGACAAAAATATTGTTTCTTCTGGAAACGAGGAAATAAATTAGTATCTTATGCTACAAAATATTAGTTTTTGGTTACATTACTTCACCCTCTATACTAAATTTTGTTATGAAACATCACGCCGAAAGTTATCCTGATGATAAGTATAAAGAATATTAACTAATAATGCTGGTACTACATTTTCTGGGGGTAGGGTAGCTGCGGAGAAAGGCTGAGAATGTATCAACATTGGCAACAATGTGTTTTACAATTGCTGTCGCAGTTACAGGATTATTAGGGTTGAAGTCCTGTCCAAGTAGCCTTGTTTCTTGACAGCGCAATAGGTAGTGTTGCAGAGGTTCGTCGGTTACTTGCTCGCAGTTGCTGCACGGTCTTTCAGGTCTGTGTTGTCCTACTGGGTCCTTGTCATTGTCCATGATGATTTGCCAGTTGCATAGATATCCTAGTTGCCGTCTCCAAGTGGTAATTGCAGTTTGACGGGGTATTTCTCTTGCAAGTGGATATGGTACTAGATTTGTTGCTTTGATGTACCATTTTGCTGATCTGGATCCATCAAGGAAAGCACGCCTTACTTCACTAGTCTTTTGGATGTTACAAAAGGCTGCCATTCTATTCTAGTTGGTTTTCAGTGAAGGTTGAAGTGTGATGCTGATTGTCTGGCACATTAGGGCAGATTTGGATAGGTGATCGGTCTCGTCATTGCCAGTGATTCCAGTGTGACTTGGGGATCCAATTGAGGGTTATTTGCCTGTTGTTTCAATGGTGAGCAAAGGCTAAATACTGTATTGCTTTGATAAGGTAGAAATTTTCAGTGGGTTCTTTGTTGCAGAGCCAGATGGGTTGTTGTTTCCTTCATGTAGACTGGCCAAGTGTTCAAGGGTTTTGGTGATTGCCACTAGCTTGGTTTGTAGTGTGGAGGCGTGGTTTGAAAGCCTCCAATTTTCTCTGTAGATTGATGGAATATCATGGTCAAGTGATCCAACAGTATAGTAAATGTTGGGAGCTGAGGTGTTGCTAATTACATTTTTAGCTGCTTCTGTGAGTTGCTCTGGTATGCAGAGAGCTTTGCTTGCTGGTGGAAGGATAGAAGTTGTACTGGATGGGGTCCGAAGACCACGGGGCAAGAGTGATGTAGCCATCATGCTTTAGTTGCTCCCTTCATTTTGCATTCGCATTCCTATAAGTGTGTCCAGTAGTTTCTCTGCATGTGAATGTGACAAGTCTGTCTCCTCCGCCAGAGGGAGAAGTCTTTTAAGTCTATTATTCAGAGGGCAGTCTCTGTCTGCTTTGATTGACTTGAATATGATACTGCAGTTTTTTATATCAATCCTAGCTGAAAGGGAAATTAGGTTAGTTTTGGCTCTTAACAAGTAGTCTGGTCCACGTTGGAGAGCCACTGACGAGTCTCGTGGCATTGTTTTGCACCACTTCTAAGGATGCTTTTTGAGTTTGTGAGGTGGGCGTAGGTGCTGCATAGTCAATGTGAACGTAAAACGGTCTTAAAAGGTTGTTTAAAATTCTTCTTGAGGGAGGTTATTTGTTTCATGGCCGAGACAAATTTTTGTTTTCTCTCCGAGGTGGGTTACTTCGTTGGCCGGTGATAGTTTTGCTGAAGATTACAACTAGATTCATGAATTGACTCACCCATTCTATGGGTTCACCCATAAAGAGTGAAATTCTGAGGGTTTTGTGGGTTTTTGATGGCCATGGCTTTGGTCTTGTTGGTGTTGATCGTTAGGCCAAGATCTTTTCATTTAGCCTGGGTCATGTCCAGTGCCTTTTTTCAAGGTTTTTCATGTGTACTTTATGTCGGCTGATGACACGTATGTCATCGGCGTATATGAAGATTTTCACTCCGTTTGGGAGGTCTAAGAATGGCTTGATTCTCCATAAGTAGGTTGAACAGGTAGGGGCTCAGTATGCCCCTTTGTGGCATTCCATTTTCTAGTGGGATGAATTCGGAGGTTTTTCCTTGAAAGGTGACTCTGGCTTCTTAGTTCTGCATGTAGTTCAGAGTCCAGGCCAGTAGATGTCCTTTCACTCTTATTTTTTTCAAACAAGTGTGAAGATGATGGCTGGGGATCTAGGTAGCTCAAAAAGTTTCTCAAGGTCATTTTTATCGTTGATTGTTGTGAGAACATCAGTTAATACATTTCTTGAGTGCCTATGCCTTTCCTGTAGGCATACAGGCAGGGATGTAGTGGGCCTATTTTCCATTGAAGTTTGTTGAGTACCATTCGTTCAGCTACTTTCTCGGTGCAGCTAATTAAAGCTATGGGTCGGTAGGTGTCTGGTTCTTTGGGTTTTGGGATGGGTTTCATGTCTTGTTGATTCCATGTTATGGGGTGAAGTCTTTCAGTGTGGGGTCTGTTGATTAAGTGCAAGTACACCAGCTTCGCGGGGCTTCCCATGTTCCTTAGCATACTGTATGTGATTAAGTTGGCTCCAGGGGCAGTGTCCTTTCTGCCTTTTGCAAGAGCCGTATTGAGTTCTTCCATGGTGTAGGGATTGTCGGTGTCATCTCTCATGTTGCAGGCGGCTTCTATAATGTTATTCCTAATTGGGAGCAGTGTTCTCTGCCTGTTTATAGTTTGCAGAGGAAGATTTGCGCTTTTGGCTCAGTCAGCAAAGTTGTTTGCAATTTTATTTGCTTCTGTTAATGGGTCTGGATGGGTGACTCTGGGTGTGCTGTATTTCCCAGAGAGCTTATTGAACCATCCCCATATCTTTGCTAGAGATGTGTTGAAGTCGATTTTGTGGCACCATGAGTACCATTTGTCTATTTTCACTTCCAGTGTTACTTGTAAGGAATGTTTGGTGATTTCAACTAGTAGATCATTTAGTTCATCATTTCTGTATCTTCTGAAGAGCTTTCTGATTCGTTTGATTCTTGCGTTCATTTCCTTGATGCAGCTGTTGTAGTACCAAGCATCGACCTGCTTTGTTCCTGAATACTTTTCCTGAGACATGGATATACTGGTGGCGGCATCTAGTTGTTTGTTGAAGTCAAGTGATAGGTTGGAGATGTCATTGTGAGGGTTCTTAATATGTTCACGAGCCCATTCTGCCATAGCTTTCTCGAATCTTGCTCAGTTTGCAAGGTCTGGGCAGAGGAGGAGAAGAGTATTTCTCCTATTCGAGGTCAGTTCCTATGGCAAGGTGATCACTTGTTAGCACAGAATGCAGTTGCCATTTAGCACCCCTTTGGATGGTGCTTGATAGGAAGGTGAGGTCTAGATGACGGCCCCTTAGATGGGTTGCTTCTGACACATTAAGCAATGTTACGTTAGGATTTTCTTGCTGTAGGTCATGCTAGTGTCTACCTGTCTGGTTTGTTACTGATGTCGAGTTCAGAAATGGGTGGTGAGCGTTAGAATTACCTGCAATGATTGTGTCATCCTCAGAGGTGGCTGCAAAGAGCCCCTCTGCATTGATGCTTTTGGTTGGAGATTTGTAGACATTGTGGACAGTGAGGGCTGTGGCTAGCAGAGATATCTAAACACTGAATATCTCTGCCTCTGTCTCACTGTCGATGCTTTGTACTCTTTTTTTTGAGGGGATGCTATTCTTGATGAGAGTATTTAATCTTCTCATTGTTGGTGTTAGATAAGTGGTGTACACTTTGTATCCTGAGAATGAGAATGGTGTATTCTCATTTAAAATGATGTCTTACAGCACAATGATGTCTAAATTTTGCACTGAGGTTTGGGATTGTAGGCAGGCAAACTTGTTTCTGAGTCCACAGGCATTCCATTGGAGTACTTTCACTTTGGTGTTGCTGAGAATTTCTTCGTTGTTGAGTGTGTGTGCGTTAGGATTGTTTGCTGGAGGGACTATGAAAGGACCAGGGCTTGTAGTTCTTGGGTGGTGTTATCAAAAATAAAATCATAAAGGGA
Source organism: Palaemon carinicauda (assembly GCF_036898095.1). NCBI lineage: Eukaryota > Metazoa > Arthropoda > Malacostraca > Decapoda > Palaemonidae > Palaemon > Palaemon carinicauda. Next base: position 66,691,520 of record NC_090750.1, on the reverse strand, counting down.
TTGCTGTGACAACTTATTCTTTTGTAACTTTAAAAAAGGTAAGTTTGAAATGGCAGCTATGAAGGCAGTTATGGGGCAAGTGATGGGGTCATAATCGTTTCATTCAGTGGCTGGTGGTACTAAGGGAGTGGAGGGGCGTGAGGCGCTTGAACGGTTTCTGACAGTGGGACTAGGAGGCTGGGAAAATCACTAAAGGAATTGGTGGTGATGGGAGTGTGGGTTTCTGGTACGGAGGAGGATGAGGATGGTTGTGGTCGGGTTTGCTAGGTGGAAGTGGAAGGGATAGAAGGAGAGGTGAATGTTAGTGGTGAGGGTGTGGAAGGACTATGGGAGAGCGATCGTTTTGCCTTTTTAGGGAGGGTGTTGAGGTTTTGGTTCTAGGAGAGGAAAGTTCAGAAATGGCGTGACTGGAAGGATTAGGATTAGGTCGGGAGGTGCGGTTGGTTTGAGGATGGGTGTAGTTGGTTGGAGGTTGGTTTGTTTGACGTGGTTATAGTGGCAGTCTGCTCCCTGGAGGTCGGCGATGTGCTGCAGTCTTGCAGGACATCTCTTCTGCCAAGCATGGTGAGGTCCTCGGCAGTTGGGGCACTTGGCAACGGTGTGGTGTCCGGCCTTGAACCTGGCGATGCAGTGAGCTGTAGGGTGCTGTCTGCTGCTGCAAACTGCACAGACTTCCGGGCCTGTGCAGCAGCTCCGTGTCTGAACTTCTGACACCTGAAGCATCTGAGGTGCTATTGGAATACTCCTCCGTGTAAAAGGTTCCCCTGTGGCCGAAGGAGAGCTGTGGAGGTCGTTGTCCCTTGATAACTCCCTCCAACTTGTGGGATCTCCTTCCAGCTTTCCCTTCACATCTCTTGGCTGAGAAAATGGAAAGGTGGTTCAGCACAGGTTCAAGTGGAAGATTGAGGTCGTAGATGATAATGATTGCCATCGGCTTGTCTGCATGGTTAAAGTGTAGGACGCTCTCTTGCTGCTCAAGGAAGTCCTTGGTCTCATTGTCCTGGGCAGAGATGACAAGTTGTCCTCTGTGATTTGGCCTGATTGTCATGTTCAGGTGTGGATTCCTGGACTCCATGGTGGCTATGGCAGCATAAGAGGGGCCAAGAGTAAGCCTGGACCTGGTTGACTGGTTAGACGTATTGTTGATGGTCTGCTGTGGAGGTGGTTCCTGGGTAGGATAAGTGGTGGTGTCCTGGTCATCTTCTTCTGCTGCTGCTTCCTGGTCGATGGGTTTCTGCTCAGTCTCTTCTGCGTGGTCCTTAGTTGCTTCTTGCTTTGGTTCCATAGCTGGTTGGGTGGACGAGGTTGGTCTCATATTGTAACTCAAGGCGAGACTTCTTGCACGAGGGTAGTCGGAAAGGATGGAGGGGGACGAGCCCCTGGCTACCATCGCAAACACACGATGGTAGCCTATAGCTTTGTCGAACTGCTGTTAAGTTTGGTTTATTTTCTGTCTCAATAACACTTATGGTGTGCTAAATGCGCAGTTCAAATTAAAAAAACTCGACTCGCTAACACTTGGTCGAAAAGTCCACGGCACAGAGCACTGAAAATTTCAGCTACTCTGCTGTAAATTACGGCCGTGAATGTACGTTATTTCTGTTGTTGGGGTATTAAAGCCAACACTTGTTGTTGGCACGGGCCTTTCCCTTGGTTGGCCCGTAGGTGATCTGTAAAAATTTATAAGGTAGTTGCATTAATGGAAATTTGAAAGGTTTTTAGTAGTAGAAAAAGATGTGGATAGGGTAAGGATGATGGTGGTAGTGGTAGAGGGCCATCATTTCTTGGATAGTGGTAGTTTGAAAAGTGGGGGTGTAAGGCTTTTGAAGATTAGAGAAAAATTGTGCAGGTGGGGTTGTCCAACCCTTTACTCCCTAGGGTCCCTGCAGAGAGATTTTAAGTGGTAGATTAGTTGAGAAGTGAAAGGGGGTGATGTGAATAGAGCCTTACAATGAGGGGATGAGATGGTGCATGGAATGAGGAGGTCTTACCTTGGTGGAGGTAGTGTTGAAAGCAACTGTGCATGTGTGTCTATGCTTTCGACAATTGCTTTTGCCAGTGTGGCTGCCTCTTTCATGGCATGTGGTGTGTTGATGTCTACAAGTAGATCACCTCGTAGCTGTGCTGTTTCTCTGCATTCTAGTAGGTAGTGCAGGAGAGCTTGTTGTGGTATGACATCACAGTGTTCACACCTTGTCTGGATGTCATCTAGGAGTTCCCAGTTTGCTTTGTAACCCAGCCGGAGTCTGTGTATGCATACTGCCAGTTTTCTTGAGGTGTATCTGTCTATGGGAGGGGGTTCTAGTTCCGATGCCCATTTGTACCATGTTGCAGAGGGAGAGCCATTCTCTATCCTCATATGTAGTTCCTTGATTAGGTTGTTCTTGAGCTGTGTCTTTATTTTGCTTTTGATTTGTTGCAGTGCAGGCTGTATGTGCACCTGTACATTGTGAATGTGTTTGGTGCTTTTGGCTAGCTCATCGGCCTTTTCATTCCCTGGTATCCCAATGTGACTGGGGATCCAGTTTATAGTTACTAGTCTGTTTCTTTCATTATGTTGATGTAAGAGGATTTTAATGTCCGCTATCAGGGATTTGTTTTCTTTGTTTTTGTCCTGCTGTAGGACCTGCACTGAGGATCGTGAGTCAGTATGGATGACTACTGGTCCTTCCTCATTTTCAATAGAGTATTTTAATGCTTGCTGTATTGCGACAAGCTCTGTCTGCAGGGTGGAGACATTGTTGGATGTTCTCCAGCAAGCTGTGAACTTGCAGGAGTGAACTGCCGCTCCTGCTGTTTGGGTTCCAGGATCTACGTTATTTCCTAGACGGGTCGAATACATTGACCTGTGCGGGCGGAATTGTAGTGACCTGAATAGGTGACTTTCCGACCATGAACAGGTGAGAAATGCGGGGCACTTGTGTTTTCTTACATTGATTTTATGGTTAATATAAAAGCCAACGCTTGACATACAACAATGAGTCTTACAGAAAAATGAAGGGCAGGTGATTCTGCGCCTAAATGCATAAACTATATTTACAGGGTATCTACACATGTACAAAGGTAAAAAGTACTACAAGCGTTGTAGGACATTTTCCTTACAGTATCTTATGTTAATAGTATTCTTTTAAATTCTTAAGGTAAATATTCGTAATGTTTTAGTTATTACTGATAGAATTTTAATTTTATAAAGAAATAATGCCCTTTTACATAAATTGTTATAGCTGCTTTAAAAGTTTTTTTGAAACTTCGGCAGCTTTGGTGCTTGTTATCCAGGAATATGTAAATGGACTAATATAGCTTCTATCTACCTATCTATTATCATCACTAGCTAAGCTACAACCCTAGTTGGAAAATCATAATGCGATAAGCCCAAGGATTTTTTTTACTTGTCCGTGAAGACACTTTCGCTGCTATAAAGGAAATTGTATAGTAAAATGGAAATATGTACTGCCTATATAAATTCCAATTAAGTCCTTTGAAATACTAATATGTGATTCTGTAGTCGGTTTTGATGAAAAGGAAAGTTCTCAATTCAAGTGGAAACTTTTGTTCTACCCAGCCGAAAAACCAAAAGTTCCCTGATGGACCACCTGCATTTATTCAGACGCATTAGAACATGCATAATACAGTGTCGGTTAATAGTTTGATATTTCAACTATGCGTCAAATACATAATTCATTATATTTGCATGTGTTTATCGTATTATATGCATTTCTGGCCAGAATTGTTGCCTGAGTTGGACAAAATTAAATAACAACAACAGCGGTGCAAACCACTCGTTTGTGTTTACTCAACCTGTTAACATAACAATTGCTTAGTTTGTTGTTTGCATATTAGCAGTTATTTCTCTTACATTTGTGAAGCCAGTTCTATTTCAACTTAAAAATCCTACATTAAAAATATTGCACGTTAAGGACTGATTTATTTTAATTTACACATATTGATAATTACATACCTCGAGGACGTGTGAAATGTTAGAATTCATTGCCAGATTGTTAAAGTCTGGCCAATTTACTAACATCTAGTTTCATTTTCCCTGTTGACCAGAGAGGTTTACAACACAGTCATTGACAAGTGTTGCTTGACATGAGTTCTTGATTACTTCAACTGGATGCACTAAATCCTTTGTAACTAACCTCCTGGAGTCATAAGTCACAATCAACAATGCCTGAATTAAGTTATTCAGATTTGTTTTCGTCTTTAATAATAGAGTACATCTTGACTGAAGAAACTTGAAACTAAAAACATGTAATGGTTTTCCTGAAGCCTACAGTTATTTAAAGTACACTACAACCTGTGTCTCCGAATTAGAATGTTAGTTCTACATGACTTTGCTATGAATCATATTCCTTCGCACCCAGTTTATCCATTAATAACCTATTGGAAAAAGTGGCAAGGCTACTGAATAAATTCTCTCTCTCTCTCTCTCTCTCTCTCTCTCTCTCTCTCTCTCTCTCTCTCTCTCTCTCTCTCTCTCTCTCTCTCAAACTACTCCATCCACTCTCAATGGTTTCCAGTAATTTAGCAGGTAACAGCTTCAAAGAGGGATTCCAGGGATACACTTCTCGTTATATGTATAGCTTATAACTTTCAATTGTGCCCTAAATATTTCTTCAAACTCTCTCACTGTCGATAAGCCCCTTATAATTATTTCAATTTGAGAATACCTTGTGAAGTTTGATTCCAAATCTCAGTCAGTCTCCTCTCCCCCTTGTCTTAAAGGAAATGGAGTTAATCAACTATTCATTAAGATCCAGTTTGTCAGACTGGGGGCCCCCAGTTAAAAAGAGCAAGTGAGGAACGGGGAGAGTAGATGAAAGTGAAAACCCAGTAGCAGTCTGAAGGGTGAGGGGGAAGGTGCTACTAGAATGAGAGGGGAAAGTTGCTCCTTAATCCAATTGACTTCAAAAGCGATAGTAGAATAGCAATGAGCCACTTACAATTAATTGCTCAAGTTTATTAACCAACAGCTGATTAACAAGGCAATTACATGGCAAAAGGTCTCCAGGATTTCTTTGGAAGATAGAATTTTGTGAAGTTTTGCTGATACTGACAATTTTACCCATCAGATCATATTTTGACATTCATCATCGTGGGGAAATATTGGCTAGAATATTCAACTTTGTTACAAATCTGAATTAACCTGCATTTTAATTACTTTTCCAACTAGGGTTGTAGCTTACCTAATAATAATAATAATAATAACAATAATAATAATAATAATAATAATAATAATAATAATAATAATAATAATCTGAAATATTTTTAATATATGTGAACATCCTTTTCACACTATTATATCCAGGAACCTACTGGCAATACAAATTATTTTGCTTATTATGACAAAAATAGGAGTAATCCTAGAAACTTTTCCCTTCGATCGTTTATGTAAATACTTTTCGAAAACATTTCCCTCGCCGTCACTTCAACTACAGATCTTCAAAAGATCAAAACTCTGTTATTTCAGTATAGAATCCACCTTTTTCTTTCATCGCAAAAAAAAGAAAATCTTGTAAACTTGTAATTAATTCTCCAGGAATGACGATCTTTGAATTTCCCAAGTCTTTCACAAAATATTTTCGAATCGAAGTTCTTTGGGTCTTAACACTCCTCTTAATGGAGAGGATCTCGTTGGCCTCAAGCCGATAATTAAAAAAGTTATCTCTTTCTAAGTAACTTCTTTTCCGGGATTAAGAAGCTAAAGCGACTTAGGTCACACGTATCCTAAACGAATCTCTCTCTCTCTCTCTCTCTCTCTCTCTCTCTCTCTCTCTCTCTCTCTCTCTCTCTCTCTGCTAAAACGAATCTCTGGTATTTGGTGATAAGAACTTTGGGATATTTCATCGATGATATTTGTTAATAATGTTTCATGTAACTTTTATTAAGTCTCGGCTCGTATCCAATCTATTAATAGCACAGGGATAACTGATTTCCCAGGAGGAGTCTTCATAGCTTAACCTTTTGAATAAATGCTATATTAATTTAGATAGCTTTAAATAGTTCATCTATGACCAGCATAGCCACATATCGCCAGTGCTGTCTCTGTGAGGTCTCCCTATCTCATTTAATCCGGCTACACGTATGTTTCATAACTCCTTAAGTAGTATTATGGTATAATAACTGTGTACTCTCCTCATTCACTTATTTTGACAGGAAGAAGCAATTGTACCACATCAACTTCTAAACAGCCTTGTTCTCAGGGTGACCTTCGTCTCATGCCTTGACAAAACCGTCAGTAATGCTATTACTGCTAATATTACATTTGCGCTGTTTACTCGCAATAGTGTATGTCAGTTCATGTAGGAAAACAATGATTATGTTCAACAATCAAACTATATTCTAGACACAAACAGAAGATACTTCATATGAAACTGATGAAATTGGGAAAATCGTTAGTTACTGATAAAAGTAAATAAAACAGAAAAAATATACGATATACACTTTAATCGGAAATTCTTCGTAAAAATATACTGTTTACAGACTTATTTCAGTAAAATACAGGTGACCATAATTTTTACCTTACTTGGTTATTCTGTTACAGGTTAGTAACCGAAATATCACTCGTTCACGCTAATACATCTATTTTAAAGCGGCAAATGCCTGTTCTTACGGCAAATTTTTAACAATGTTAAAGATAATTTAGCACAGACTATTTGAATAAAACTAGTTTGAGATAATTCTCTCTCTCTCTCTCTCTCTCTCTCTCTCTCTCTCTCTCTCTCTCTCTCTCTCTCTCTCTCTCTCTCTCTCATACACGTGAAGGCCAGTAATTTTGCTTATACATACATACGTATAGACAAGCCCAGTTCTCGAAAACTTGAGAAAATTGTGCCTTATAACATTAACATTACATTGTACTAATCTCGTCTTACTGCACATAATTTAACCTGTGACCACGGGAAGTTAATCTCCGAAGTTATATCGTTCGTTCTTCGCGTATTCTAGTAATCTCGTTGATAAAATATGAATAAATTCACGGTCTGCTAAACATGTCAAAAGAGTCAGATATTGTAGCATGGTAATTCTTCAAGTATTATGGGAGAATATGTTTGCTGCTCTTCCCGTTTGGTATTTTTTTCTCATTAGCTCATCACATAAACACGAAAATGTATAGGAAATGCATATATTTCAAAGAATCACTTTGTGTTTTGTCTTTATCGATATTTAGCAATTTTGCCAATCGCAGGAATTTCAGCATTAATTTGTTTGCTAGTGAAAGCTGACTGATAACAAATAACATTTATCGATATCCTTTCTAGTAGATGTTTTGGCGTGCGACTGCTAAGAACAGTTATCTTTATTTAAAATAATAATAATAATTCAAAGCAAAAGGAATTAAATTATTGTTTATCTATCAACCAGCTGTAGACTTTTACGGAAATTTTAGCACCACTAGAGAATCACTGTCTTGTGGCTCGTTGTCTATAGAGTAAAGTGTTTTACCAATCACTAAAGGACCATTTAAGGGTAAAATAGAATCGGGAACATTAATAAGCTATACAGTTATTTTTATTTATTAGCAAGTAAACAATAAATTAATCAAAAAGAATCTTAGACCTTCAGCAATGAACAGATTTCCAGTATACATTTGCGACAGGTCGCCTTTTAGCGTGGCATAGCCATAGCATATGTTCTTTCATGATAGAGGTTTTGCAGTATAATAAGATTTGCAGTTAACCTACCTTTATTCCATAAAAAATACATCGTGATGAATATTGTTGATATAGATAATCACAAGGACAAATTAAAACTTATAGGCAGAGTTTTTGATGATTTAGTTGTCATATCAAGTTTGTTACATGTATTTTTTTCAGTGGGAGCAAAGTGTTAATTTAGTCACGATTTTAGAAAAAAAAAAAAAAGCAGTGAGGTTAAACCTCAAAGGCAATGACCTCTTGGGAGAGCAATGCATACAGCGTGCCTTACGAGGTGTACTGTAATCATAATTCAAGGGTTTTTGCAGACTATTTTCGGCCCCTACGTGGACTTTCCCTATATCCTCCTACTCGTACTATACCTCCGTTTCCGCTTCATTTCTTCAATCCGCTGTCCAACCACTTGCAACTTTTTCTCCCTCAGTTGGATAGTGAATGGGCTCACGGGGCCTAACGCTGGACTATATAGCATAAAATTATGAATTTAATTCAAATATAATACAAAGAAAATTATAAACTTAGATTTTAATAGATGGACGACCTTAGAGCTGTGTGTTTTAGTTTAAGGGGAACTCAAGTAGACAAAGAACTTTTTTTTTGTTGTAGTAATATTTTTTTTTTCTTTCAACAGCGCAAGTGTTAAAACTGGATTGTATCAGAATGATTTGGTGGGTAAAAGGTGGACTAGCAGGTTTACAGCGTCACGTGATAGAGAGAGGCTTTAGACTTTGTAAGGGTTGTAAGGGTAATTTCACTTATTAGGTTAATCACTTTTGGTGTTGATTTATCAAACAGGAAGGTAATAGAAGAAACTCCTAAATTAGGCAAATGATGAACGATAACTAAATAAATATGTATTATTTAAATGAATGGGTTGAAAATAGAACTTTTGATATAGCAACAAAACACCTTGGGTAACCTAAACAACTAATATGTTGACTTACATTAATCCTGCAATTGTGGTTATGGACTCATTAATGATATTCAGCTTGGAAAATAATGAAGCTCGCCCCTTAAACATTATAGAGAATGTAACTGAAGAATGGGAATTACTTTAATACACTGGATGTAGACTCATAAAGACGTCAAAAAGAATATACGTATGATTGGCATGGCTATTATATCAATAGTTCAAATGGTTAGAGACTTCAGTATTTTAATGTATTATAACTGAATTGAGATGTCAACTGCATCAGTATTGTAATATATAAAGAACCTAGTAGGTATAACTTGTATCAAAAGAAGTTCTAGAATCAATATTTGGGAACTGATTTTTTAAATATCTTATACAAAATAGAGGAAAAATAATAACGGGTGAGAACTTTGTAGATTATTTGCAAGTGGCCACCTACTTCTGGCAAATGACCGAACTGCAATTTAGTCTAGTTTAGTTTTTAACAGTATTTGGGCCAAACGACCAGTCGCTGGGACCGGTGAGGTTTTCAGCTGTCATGAATTGTACAACTTAAAATTCTGGTGCTGAATATATTACTTTTTTTTTGGGGGGGGGGGTTAAAATAAAAATCGGTGGCAGGTAATGGCATTGAGCAAACAGTCGTTGATTAAAAGCTGATGCAAAATAGTAATTTTCTTATAGCAATTTTCTGTTATGCAAGAATAAAGTCTTCAATCAAAATACAGAATAGTTACCAAAAACAAATGGGCCAACTGGAAAGATTCTTGGGAAGGGAAATACGCATTATTAGATCTAGATCAAAATTAACTTTGGATGACAGCCGACTATTGTTACTTAAATGCATAAACACGTATATTAGCACTATCGGACAATCTCTCTATTAATTATAAAGATGTTTTGAAAGGAAATTAAAGAAAATTACTTTCGAAAAATGAAACTGGAATTATACATCTCTTACGTAAAACCATAATTTTTCAATAACAAGCAACTGGTTTTACTTGTATATTTGATAATTTGTGACCCTTTCAGTACGTAGTTTATTTGAGTTTATAATTTCTACAATAAAGGAAAAAGAATATTTAATTAATACTGTAGAAGGAAATGAAATAACGAATGATTTATAAAATAATAAGTTCCACAAATGTCCTAGTGAATATTGCTTTCGTGTTTGTCATTTTATCACTCAATCACGTGTATGGGTAACGATAATTTCTTTAAACAATTCTATTTAATTGTATATGGATATACATGCATATAAACAAAAAAGAGAGAGAGATACAAATTTCACTTCACCATAATGTATGTTTCCAGACATGATTAGGCAACGTCTCAACGTTTAATCATATTTCCATTTTCGCTTTGCCGAAACCAACTCACTGCTGGGTTTATTAGCCGTTTTCTGTTGATCGGTGTGTTGTCAGCAAAGAAAACGCTGCTCTAGAAATCACAACTGCAATAACTAAAATTCTTTGTCTCTCTCTTTCGGACGACTTCAATCTTACCATTGGTTTGAGTTCTGTATTATAGAGTTCCATCTCTTATTGTTTATATGAATTGGTGCCTTGTTGGTTGCATGCATTTCTATCTTTCTGGCTCTTCTTCTGATATATTTTCTTTCTCTTTATTGATAAATATTAGTTTTTCCTACTGACGAAAACATTATTACAGTATCATTGAGGGAACAGAAACCAATGTGATTGACATTGACACGTTTATTGGCAGAATATAGTACAAAATCTTACAACATCAGAGCGCTACACGGAAAGCGTGTTAGCATGATGGCAGTGAAACCTCATTTAAATCTAATAGACTATTTCAATTTAGTTTAGTACACAATTTTCTTTTGTATTTCCTATAATATGTATGTATATATATATATATATATATATATATATATATATATATATATATATATATATATATATATATATATATATATATCATACATCATAGAATAGTAAACATATGGACCAACTTCTAATATGTTAATCTCATCACATTATGTAATGCAGTCTTACAAAGAAGCCAATTCCCAAAACATTTGAGATTCACTGTAAATAAGAACACCAACACTACCACACTGCAGTGTTGGGTCATTTTTGCACGTAGGAAAGCTTATTGATCGAATTCCTAATCCAAGATATTTTGAAATGTTTTTCATGGCCAAAACAATTTTACCAAACTCCCTAGACAAAATAGAAAAATAAATTGCCAATTGAGAATAAGAAATATCCCCATTTTAGAATTCCTAATGCACGATATCTTTCAAAACTTTTAAATAAATACATGCCCAATTTTTACCAAATTCCCTAGGATTTCATCATATGGCAAGAAAATATTAGGAACGTTTTGCCTTTGACAGAAAGATCTCTCGAAGACATAATTTATATAGAAAATGCATGTATGTTTACTTTGTGTGCACGTGTCACTATTCCTGAATGGATATACGTGAATAACGAAAGCTATAAATATATTAGAATAAAAAGTTCTTGACTCTCTTCAATAAAACGTACGTTAATATTACCACTTCTCTAACCGATTAAACATAATTTGAAGTAAGAGAAAAACATAATTTGAAGTAAGAGAAGCACTCCATCAGAAAAAATATTAAATTGAGACTTGAAATTACTTGAATCTTTCGTCATTACTGCTCCTTTCTCCTCCTCCTTCTTCTTGGATTTGTAGTTGAGAAAAAATTATCTAAATGAGAAGGGAAATTACTTTAATATTTCATCTTTGCTTTTTCTCGCTTTCTTGGATTGTAGCGCGATTAGTCTAACGTGGAAAAATGATCATTATCATAACAGAGGAATAGGCTTCCCTTAACACTGCCATCATAGCTGTTAATTCAAATATCCAAGGCCTTTTAGATACGTTGCGTTCAAATGGACGCACAATAATAAAATGTACAGTATTACTCGTTTATCCCATTTTAATACTATGCGCCGAACCCACAGACACACTTAGACACAGCAAGTTACTTCATAAATCCCACATCCGTTTGTTCCAGTCTCTTGTAATACTTCATTACTGCTGACCTTGAATTATGTTTATCATTAGTCATAATATCAGCACAAATACTTCACGGAAGTCCCACTACTTTATTACCTCAACATCGATCTTTTTTTTCTCTTAAATGTAATGGCATTTTGATGTTTACGAAAGTGACTTTTGTTCATTCCACTTATCAAGTAGATTTCAATACATCAATGATTTTGTCAAGTTATATATACCAATACTCTTTAATACCTAATTGTGTACATTTGAACAATTACATGGTAATAGCAGATTGTAAAGAATGTTCTAATTTGGCAATCATTAAAATAAAATTGAAAAAAACTTATTAAAAATATCACTCACAGTAAGTAAAGGAGTAATAAGATCACATATGTCAAGATATTCGTGTTCAGGTAATCTACATAAGATGACTAATGACGTCATTTGTCAGCTTTTACGATTCCATTACTCTCGACCATACTACCGAAAGCACTCATTATTTACATTTGCAAAATACTTTTTTTTACGAATTAATGGGATCCTCCTTTCTAATAGTGGCAGCAGCGGGATCATACAGTTGCAAATCTCATTTCCCAAAACACTAAATGCACTATGTTTTACAATCCGAAAAATACAAAGCAATATTACTATCTATTGTCTGGAATTCCTCCGATGTCTTATAATGGCTTGACTGAGTTTTAAACACGCAATCCTTATTAACTAACTTTACGATGACCTCTAGCATGTACGTTTTATAATACATAGTCTCAACTTTCTCAACTTGCTTTGTCTAAAGGGTTGGGAAATGGCACTGGGAGTAGCAAAGACTTTTATGGAAACATTATTTACAGTGACTTGGCTGCTCTCAACATTACAAACTATCAACCAATTCATGCGCTCTTTGCCAATCCAAAAGCCAACTCGGGCAAGACACATTCACTCCTTTTATCTATTAGTTAATACAAACAGGCATAAAAATGTTATTAACATTCCACTGAAGACAACACAAAAGTCGAATGTATCTCAATTAGAGGATAGAATTCTTCTTTTATGACTTGAGGGTTCACTGAGAAAAAAATTATTTTCATACATTCTGTGATATTCAAGGTACACGCGCACACATACATTGTATGAAGCATACATTCCAATCAGTTGCTTTCGTCTACTTAGAAAGCAACTTTTTTAATTAGTTAATTAGGAATACAAAAAGCTAGCGAACACCTTACTGCAAAAAAAACCACTTTTGTTTTCACCAAAGGCCTGGGCATTCCCGAGGCAACTCGTAACCTAATAGAAATACTGGAAGAACCAATTACTAATTCACATGAAAGAAAGAGTAGTCTGACAAAATTTCACATTCACAAATGGTTCTTATTTTTTTTTTTAATTCATAATTGGAGGACTTATTTATCATAACTTAAATCACAGGAAAGAGCAAACTTTATATTACTGTATCAAGTTATTGTAATCATGTTTAAAAATAACCCATCAACTTACGTAAAGAAACTTTCATGTAGGATTTCGAAATCAGCAGGTACCCGATTAGCAGATAACATCGTCAGAAAAATTCACCCTTTATCAGAGTTTCACGAGATGGAAAACAAACGTCGATATTACTGACTAGATAAGGGCACATTTACTCCTTATTCTGTTTATATATAAATATACATACGACCACTTAACTTTTTCTCTCACTTGAAAAAAAATAAAATCGCTTACCTTTGCAAGACTTGAATCTTTGTAGGAAGAAAATTGCTCTTCTGTCATGTTGGGATTCGAACCCATAAATGGAATAAAAGGTGAAAAAAAAACTAATAAGCACAATATGCTGTTTTAGCATTTTCACTCTAATCCAAGTTTAGAGGGTATGGGTTCAAATCCCACCACTTAGACGACAGCTTTAATATTTAATTCCTATTCGGATTTAAGGTTTGCAGAAGAACTTTTTATTTCCTAAAGCTATGAGGAAAATTAGAAGTTAGGGAGCCGTTGTGGCTTTTAAAGCGTATATCAAACTATTTGAAGAGTAAACTGTAAACATTGGTAATATATACCGTATATTCTTCAATGTTTACAGTTTCTTCTTCAAATAGTTTCTCTACTTCACTGTTCTTTTTACCTCTTCCAAATAGTTGTTCTCTCACTTCCTCTATTCTCAGAGGAGTCTATGAATAGTTGTTCTCTCACTTCCTCTATTCTCAGAGGAGTCTATGAAATATTTTTCTCTCTTTCTCCCTCTGTCCGTTGGTAAAATGGGCTTTCATGACATACTCTTTATCTTGGTCTGCTACCTTTGTACAACTTTCTCTCAACTCCAATTACAACAGCTATCTCGGCTTCAGATTTTCTTGTTATACTTTCTCTCCTGCGCTTTTTTTCTGATTTCATTTAACACCTGTTTTGGGGAAGGAAAAAATTAAGATCAATATAAGTTCTTAACAAAAAGTTCACTTTGCATAAACTAAAGAACATTATTTAATGGCATTTTTCTGCGTTAAAACATTACAATGAAAATAACCTATAATGTATACAGTAATCGAGATCCAAATTAAAAACCATGCTATGATTTTACTAATTCTACAAAATATATCTCAAGTCTCTTTTAGCGATAAAAAAAAATAAATTTCAAGAAAAACAAATATTTTGGGCTGTGATTTTGCTTCTAATCGCGTTTCGTTTATTCAACCACTTTGAATTTATAACACGAATTTAATCGTTTTTCATCCAATGGCCCTCAAAACAAAAACACCTTACCTAATAAGTTAAGGATATGAATCTAGGAGAGAATGGTGGTTGCGACCAGAACCATAAGGACAGTAGCGATGCTGAGGTTCAGGCGACCGCTGCCGCTCGCCGAGTGACCCACGGCCTTTTCTGGTTGGAAGAATAAAAATATTAGCAATTATCCATCCTGGGCGGTGGAAAGCCTTCTTTGTGTAAGAAATCGCAAAGGAAATTTCTCACAATTCAATATCATGAAGAAAAAGTCAATAATTGAAAATGGAAAAAAAAAATTGTCTTCATTAGGTCAAACAAAAAATTCTCGGCAGCTCCAGGATCGTTTCAATCACAAACTTCTTCCTGTAAGCCACCAGAATAGATTATTGTATATATAGAAAATTAACGATTAAAATCATGATGATAAAAGATACTAAGCAAAACTAAATTACAGAACTGTATTAATAACTACATAGGTAAATGGGACGTTTCAAAGGTCTTGTAAAATCACCAATGCTTTGGAATTATGGAATATCAGATATCCTTTTACATGTAGGAAACAAAATGCAAGAAATTCTTTTAAAAATATTGTTTCAGGTTTACATCAAGCTTTAAACAATATCTTCCCCCCATATTACAATATTCATCCATATGCAATTAAGTGGTTTAAATTACTTGGGTTCTGGAACTGCCTACCAAAGGACTTTGTGTTCAAAGGGGCCGCTGGTTTGACTTCCTTTTTATAAGAGGTATTCCTTAATTACTCAGGATATCGGAAATGATGGAGTCATTTTGGTTACGTGATGTTCGCGATTAACACTATACGATTCGCTTTTTTGTTAAAAAAAAATGCTGGGACATTTGGCTACACGATTCATTTAAAAAATAAACCAAACTAGAATTGTTTGATGGTTCTTTTAGTTTTAGTTAATTGCAAATTTTATTTGATGATTAAACAATTTCTTCATTTCTGATTATAAGTTTAGTTTCTAGAGCTTTTTTTCCTTCACTCTCTGGTTAAGAAAACATTTTCCCTGAAAATAATGCAAAACTTGTAAGCCGATTTTCAGTTTATACAATATATACTGTTTATGAATAATAGTAGATCCTCTCCAGTAGCGGTCTAGACCGCATCACCGAAGGCTCACTGGAAGTTATCCAGCATAATTACAGGCAATATCCTGCTGTTATTGGAGCTAAAGGTCATAGAATGTGCAGGTGTAGGCTAAGGTTATTACTCTCCAAAGCGCAATACTCGTGAAATAAAGGTACTTCTCTCGAGTTCAGTTACAGGTCCAAAAAGGTGCGTTCTGTTTTTTGGGTTTAAGAAGGTAGCTAACGATTCCTTTTAAAAATCTACGTTATTGTGAATCAAATATTGAAAATATTACATCAAAAAGTCAAATATTAAAAGGAAAAACAAAACAGATTAGATAGTTGGTTGATATTTTCTTTTTGTCTTGTATTCCATAAAAAATATTTCTCTCTCTCTCTCTCTCTCTCTCTCTCTCTCTCTCTCTCTCTCTCTCTCTCTCTCTCTCTCTCTCTCTCTCTCTCTCTCTCTCTTGCCTGTTTGCATGTCTATCCGTCTCTCGTTTCAGACCAATAATGGAATATTCAACTGCTGTAACCGGACGCTGTATTGAGAACTGTTCATTTACAATTTAATTCAGGTCTTATTGCAATGGCATTTCAGAAGCCTATTGTATTATTGGTTGATGTCGAATCCTTTCTGGTGTTGTCCTTTGCGAAGAAACCACTCTGACAGACAACAACCTCTTTTTGTTGGAGATCCGTGGAAGGGGGTCTCGATTTTGACAACACGAAAGTTTCATTCGTGTGTTTCATTGGCATTCGTTACGAATAACAGTGAAATAAATAAATCATTTAAAACATTCGTAATAACAAAGGCAGTCAAATTGGGTATCTTGAATTTGAATTACTGAAAAAGTTTTACCTGCTGCCATTGACCTTTGGGTTTTAATAACGATTTTCATAACAGACTTTTATTACATCGCGGTGGGTATGAATGTAAATGAAAATTCCTTCGTTTGACTGGTAGAATGACATACATTGTGTGTATGTATGTGTGCATATATATATATATATATATATATATATATATATATATATATATATATATATATATATATATATATAATATATATATATATATACACAGTGGACGACGGTGACCACACGCAAACTTATATATTAAATATGCTAAGTGTTTTCGCTTATGTTTTAGTGTTAAGATGTGATCATTTGTTGCTGGTTTATGGCATATGGTTGATGTTTTGGTGTTTAAGGGATTTATTTTAGTCTTTTAAGTTTTTTTTTTTTTTTTTTGTACTGTGTGATTTGTCGGTGGTGGGTTTCGTAAAGATTTTTTTTCAGATTATTGGTGAGTTCTGTGTACCCACCCACACGTTATATATATTTAGAATATTGTGGTTATTTTTGTCTGTTTTAGTGATAAGTTTGATTAGTCATAAATGTGATTTTTTTGTTCTGGTTGTTAGCTAGAAATATAGTTTTAAGGTTATGTTTTATTTTACTGCTCCCTTTGTGTAAGGGTCCAGTTGTAAGATTACGATAGTAGAAAGCTTGTTTTGAGGAGACTATTGTCATTAAGTAAGATTCAAGGGTGTGGGGCTTGCTTTGGTGTGCATCCCGCCACATTATTTTGGCGCCCGAACAGGGACTGTCGAGGTGGGATTGAAAACTGGACTGTTGGACAAGGGGCAGAATAGGTTTAGGAATTAGACGTAAGACCGATGGAAATTGAAGAACAGTTACAGGTTTTAAAGGAGGAATTGAGGTTGTATATGGTGCGAGAGGAGAGGTTGTTGTTAGGGAATGCAAGGTTGAGTTGTGAGAATAAGATGCAAAGGAAACTAAGGGAACTTCATGGAAATATAGAGAGAGTGGAAGAGGGTGTTGAGATGAGGATGCGAGAGAATGAGAAACTAATGGAAGCTATGATGGGGTAAGTAATGGGGATGATGAAAACTTTCATGGGTGAAGGTGCAGTCGAAGGAGTGGCTTCTGCTTCGGGTAATGGGTTGATAGTGGAAGAGAAGGATAGGGTAAGTGATAATAAGGTAGTGATAGTGATATTGAAGGTAAAGGGATTAGGCATAGAAAGGATGGACGGAAAGGTGATAGGAAGAATGAGAAGAAAGGTAAAAGTGATGTGAAGAAGGAAAAGAAGAAAGGTCAGGATGAGAGCGAGGATGATCATGAATGGGTGAAGGTGGTAAGATAAAGGGTAAAAAGGTAATTGTTAATGATAGGAATTTGAGTGTGAATTAGATTCATTGTACTCAAATGAGGAAGAAGGCAACAAGAAGGGAGTAGGCAGTGAAGATAGTAGTGAGAATGATGAAGTAGAGGAAGTTTGTAAGACGGTGTTTGAGAGAGGTACCTAGGTGTGAAAGGTTAAATGAACAGAGCAGTAGGGATGTATACGACTTCTTTAGGGAATATGAAAGGTTTTGTTGGGCTAAGTATGGTGATAGTAAGAGAGTTTGGGCTAGGGAGTTGGGAGAATATTTGTCAGGATATTTCTTGACGATGTATGGGGCGATAATGAGTGTACGGGATGTTGAGTATGAAAGGGTGAAAAAGAGAATGATTGAACAGGTAAAACATATGAAAGGTAGTGTTGGGTATGAGGCACGAATGAATGTGGGTGAATCGATATCGATGTATGTATGTCTGTTAGAAACTTTAGCTAGAAAGTATGGGGACAAAGGAATAAATGAAAATAAGGAAGTAATGAAGTTTTTGGGTACGGTATCAGAGAATGTGTTTTGAGTTTATTAATTTGAAACGGAAGGAGAAAATAAAGTGGACGGAGAGAGATTGACATGGGATGATATTTTAGAGATAGTTGAGGATTACGAGTAGGATAGGTGTATGAAAGTAAATCTGTGAATGTAAAGAACTGGAGTGGAGGAAAGTGTGCCAGAAACTGGTAGTTTTAGAGATGTTATTATGAGAGGGCCAATGAGGGTAGCTGATAGTGTGGTAGATAGAAGTGTTAGGGCGAGTAATGTAGGAATACTCATGTGGACAAATGAAGTGTTTAGACAGGGAAATAAGATTTGGAGAGATAGGAGTGCTAGTGCGCAGCGAGGTAGGTCAGGTAGTGGTATCCGTGAAGAGAGGAGTTATAGGTGTGGGAAGGTAGGACATTAAAAGAACGAGTGTAGATGGGCATTAGGAGCATGTTTTGGGTGTGGACAGACAGGGCATTGTATTAGTGAGTGTAAGAAAGAGAAAGTGGTTAAGTGTTATCGGTGTGGTACGATTGGGCATGTAGTAAGTGGATGTAGGAGTAATCGAACAAATGTGATTTGCAGCAATTGTGGTAAGGATGTTCATTATGCGAGGATGTGCCAAGGGCAGCGTGCTAAGTGTACTGAATGTGGGGTGGAGGGCATAATAGCAAGGGTGTGAAGGAAGAAGGGATTGTCAGCCAGGATGTTCGGGAAACTAATTAATCAGAAGGTTCAGCTGGGTGAGTCCTCGTGTGTGTAGGTAGTGATTGTGATGCATGTTCATGAGGGTTTATTGCATGAAGATGTGATGGGAGAAGGAGCACATGATTGCATATGTGAAAATTATTTTTAATGGTGTAGAGTTGTTTGGTTTGATTGCTACTGGTTGTGGTGTCAATTTAATGTTTAGGAATGTATATAAGGTAAGGGAGGTTTGTGAATTTAAGGGATGTAAGGGTGAAGTAAAAGTTATTGGTAATTTGATTATGCCTGTGCAAGGCAAGTTGCGTGAAAATGTTTTGATTGGGGGGCTGATGATGGAGGATAATGATTTTTACGTGGTCGAGGGAGCGAATGAGAAATATGACTTATTGCTTGGATATAATTTTCGAAAAAAATGTGGTATGATTGTACATCCAAGTGTGAATATGATAGAAATGAAGATTGAGGGCAACATTTGTGAAGAATTTTATTTAAAGGAAGATGGTCGAGTGAGTATGAAGGTGTGGAAGGGAGTGCCGTTGGTAGCAAGGGAAAGTGTAAAGTTATCGGGTAAGAAAGGCGAGGTTATTAGTGTAAAAGTTGCTAGGCTGAGCAGTCTGGGAATTTCCAATAGTGACAAGGATGAATATGTAGTGGAAGGTATGGAATCTGGTCATTTGGTGAAAACGAGTGCATACAGTATACATATGGTGGTGATATGAATATGCAGGAACCTCAGGTGTAAGTTGGTTGCCAAGTGTTAGGAGGAAGGAAGTACGTAATATACGGGAGGGTGATTGCATGGGATGTATGTATACATTGGTCAATGTAGAGGATGAGAGCTATGTTAAATCGAGAGAGGTAATGACATGTTAGGCAAAGAACTATGACGATTTGGATTAAGATACGTTGAAAGAAAGAATTAGGTTAGATGAGAATATAGGAGAGGTCAAAAGGGAATGATTGCCTTAGATGTTATGGGATAAGAGGAGAGTTTATTTTAGTCTCTCGGTGATGAGGATTGTGGGGGGATCAGACCTGCCCGAATTTAAAATAGTTCTGTGATGATACCCCCGTATATCAGCGTCCCTGGCATTTTTCTCCGCCTATTGCCAGGGAGATAGAGGAACAGTGTCAGGAATTAGGACATATGGGTGTAATAGAAAGGAGTGAGAGTGCCTGGAATACCCTACTGTCCCTGTACGGAAGCCATATGGGAGTCTACGTATGTGTTGATTATAGGAAGGTGAATAAGGTGACTGTTAAAGAACTTTTTCCCAAAAATGTGGTGTCTAATTGTGTTTATAAGATGCATGGAATGAAAGTTTTTGCCAAATTAGATTTAATGTGGGGCTATTATCAGATGCCTCTGGCGGAGGGGAGCAGGCCTATTACTGCATTAGCAAGTACAAATTATCATTTTCAATTTAAAGGCTGAGTTTTGGTCTTGCGAATGCACCTGCTGCCTTCCAGAGAGCGATGAATGTTGTTTTGGCTGGGTTCGATCGACAGAAGGAGACTGTTTTAATAATGATATTTTGATTGCAAGCAACATTGTTGAGGAACATATAGAGTTGCTTGAGGTAGTATTGAGAATTGAAGTTGGTGTGAAAATTAGGCTTGAGAAGTGCACATAGTTGGCCAGGGAGGTAGAATTTCAGGGGTATGTAGTGGGTGAATCGGGCTTAAGGAAGAGTGCCAAGTTTGTGAATAATATGAGAGAATTTCCATGGCCCTGGACTGTGCGTGAGTTGCGAGGTTTTCTTGGTTTGGTTGAGTTTGGTCGCGAGATTGTTCGGGTATAGGGAAGCCTTTGAACGAATGGACGGGTAAAAGGAATAGTGCGAAGTTAAAATGGGATGATCAGATGATAGAAGCGTTTAAAAGTTGAAAGAGGAGGCCGCGAAAAGTCATTTTGGTATTTCCAGACTATAGCGAGAATGTGAATATGCTAGAGTTGTATATTGATGTGAGTGGGTTAGTATGGGTGGTTGTTTGGTTCAAATGCAAAGAGTAAATGGAGAAGAGCAATTGAGAGTAATAACGTATGTAAGTAAAGCATTTAATAAAGCTGAGCGGAAGTATTTGACGATTGATAGGGAATTGGCTGCAATGCGTTTGCGTGTGAAAGCATTGAAAGTATTTGTGTATGGTGTAAATTTTGTGCGTACTGACCATCAGCCCTTGGTGTATATGATTAGGAAAGTGTGTGTGTGTGAATGAAAGTTTCTAGGACAGTAGAGGATTTGAATGAATTCGATTTTAAGTTAGAATGTGTACCTCGATTTTAAGTTAGAATGTGTACCGGGAAGTAAAAATGTGATAGCAGATGCGATGTTGAGGATGCATGGGAGGATGGAAGATAAGGAGAGTAATCAGAATTCTGAAAGGTTGCCTGAAGGTTTAGTTTTGGAGCAAAGTTTTGAAGGGGAAGATATAGTATATAAGTGTATCCTAAAGGGTTTAAGGAAGTTAATACAGGAGGGGTTAGATAGAGAAATATCGGTAGCGTTAATGAGCTTAAAAGAAGGGTGATAAATGAAGTAACGAAAGAAATGGTATATGGGGAGGGGATTGTGTACTTCAAGGGGAATTATTATCAAAGATATTAACGGTGTTAAGTATGTTGTATGGTGTAACTGTGTATATGTATTTTGGATGGAGTCGACCGATGGAATATAGGGCATATAAGGAGAAGGATAGAATACATATTGAGGATTTAATAGAATGAGGAATGTTGCAAATTGAAGGGCACTGCTCTCGGCCCCAGGTAACAGTGAATTCGAAGTTCCAACGGTCGACAAATTAAACTTCATACGAAAAACAAATAAACTTTCAACATAATTACGATTACGTGAGTTTATCTCGGCCTAATTATACAAACGGCTCTTTGGCGTTTCCTTTAGCCACACAAATTTCTGGAAAACATTAGTTCCAGAATACATTAGCTCCGGAAAACATTTCCCAACGATGTAAGGTAATCCCATATATAACTAGCATCACCGTAAAAGCGACGGAGACGAGGCTTATTTTGCTGAAATTATTTTCTGTATAAAGGCCTTCTAGTTATCAGCAATATATCTCTTCTGTGGACACTCATTTCCATATTTAGAATAAAGAAAAAATAAGAAAACTTCACATTATTCATGTGTTAATTTTTTCCCTTACAGCCTGTATAATGATGGAAATAGACGTGGTACTAATTTCCCCTTTTTTCTTTATCTGTGATACGCAACTCTTTAATTATCATTTTAATGATTTACGGATATAATCAATGGTACTGTGACTCATTTGCCGTGGAAGACAGAGTGAATTGTAGCTTACATATATACATATGCACACATACATTTATAATTTATATTTAACTAACTCTTCTTTTTTGTTTAACAAAACTTACATGGTCGAAGAACTGATCAGTATAGAGTCAACACCACAAGAGATCCACAGCTTCAAAAATAGGAAGAATATTTACTTGTTTTTGCTAAAGGAAGTCATCCGTATCCCCGGCCTTTCTCATTGTAATGGATTATAAGACCTACTTCTGCCTCGGCCATCTCCATTGTCTTCCTGCCTGGATTGATACGGTGAGTACCAAACATATAAAAGGGTAGTATGTTGAAGGTAACTGTATTCTATCCCTAAGGCCTTTGTGTTGCCTTTTTATAAATAAACCTTCCTCTCTGCCACAATTTCATAATCTAAATTAAATCTTGAGTTATAAGTGTCTGAAAGTATTTTTCTTGTCTTTATTTCAGTTATTACTGTTGCTCTTCTTGTGGTAACTTTATAATTATTTAAGTATAAGTATTGGTAAGGACTATATTTGGAAATATTTTCAGTTACTTGGTTATAAATAACAGATTTATATTTCATTATATCGCTATTTGAAGGCTAAAACACATCTTTCAGGATAAGTTTATCCAGATGGATATATGTTTACGTGGTCGGGTGGTTTTAATTTTCTTCAATTAGCCCCAGTTTACTCACAGCAGGTACTAATATTTCATAGTATTCTTAAATTGAATTCATTACATTTTATATCTTACATTGGTATATTCTGTTTAGGAATAGATTCTGTACCTGCTGTTGTAGTTTTAATTGATTATATTGTCATATTATAACCGATATTTCATATACCTATTTACATGCAGGCGAGGAAGTAAAGGTGATCCAAACCAGGAAATATCCAAAGAATCAAGATGTCATACTAACTTTACTTTAATAATTGTTGTCTAATTTATGTCAATTAATTTATAATTATTTCAAGTTTTCTGTGTAAATGAAAATTTTGTATAACATGTATAATTTATTCCTGGTAGTAAGATACGTGCTCACATATTTATTTTTCAGCTTGAGGTGCCCAACGTGTGGCACACGAAGTGAACTGCTGGCTTTGGTGCAGAGTTCCATTAGTTGGTGGAAATGACCTGGGAGGTAAGTTTTGTCTGACTACTTGAATCTTTTCAGAAGATATTTTTTAGATATTTAAATTATTTATTATCCTATTTATTTCCATATAGAAAACAATATATTTCTATATGGAAATAAATTAGAAATATATTTATTTCCATTTAGAAAATATTTCCATATAGAAATGTATTTATTTCCCTATGGAAATGTATTTATTTCCCTATGGAAATGTATTTATTTCCCTATGGAAATGTATTTATTTCCCTATGGAAATGTATTTATTTCCCTATGGAAATGTATTTATTTCCCTATGGAAATGTATTTATTTCCCTATGGAAATGTATTTATTTCCCTATGGAAATGTATTTATTTCCCTATGGAAATGTATTTATTTCCCTATGGAAATGTATTTATTTCCCTACGGAAATGTATTTACTTCCCTATGGAAATGTATTTACTTCCCTATGGAAATGTATTTACTTCCATATAGAATACATTTCCATATGGATTTCCATATGGAAATAAATACATTTCCATATGGAAATAAATACATTTCCACATGGAAATAAATACATTTCCACATGGAAATAAATACATTTCCACATGGAAATAAATACATTTCCACATGGAAATAAATACATTTCCACATGGAAATAAATACATTTCCACATGGAAATAAATACATTTCCACATGGAAATAAATACATTTCCACATGGAAATAAATACATTTCCACATGGAAATAAATACATTTCCACATGGAAATAAATACATTTCCACATGGAAATAAATACATTTCCACATGGAAATAAATACATTTCCACATGGAAATAAATACATTTCCACATGGAAATAAATACATTTCCACATGGAAATAAATACATTTCCACATGGAAATAAATACATTTCCACATGGAAATAAATACATTTCCACATGGAAATAAATACATTTCCACATGGAAATAAATACATTTCCCTCTGGAAATAAATACATTTCCCTCTGGAAATAAATACATTTCCCTCTGGAAATAAATACATTTCCCTCTGGAAATGTATTTATTTCCCTCTGGAAATGTATTTATTTCCCTCTGGAAATGTATTTATTTCCCTCTGGAAATGTATTTATTTCCCTCTGGAAATGTATTTATTTCCCTCTGGAAATGTATTTATTTCCCTCTGGAAATGTATTTATTTCCCTCTGGAAATGTATTTATTTCCCTCTGGAAATGTATTTATTTCCCTCTGGAAATGTATTTATTTCCCTCTGGAAATGTATTTATTTCCCTCTGGAAATGTATTTATTTCCCTCTGGAAATGTATTTATTTCCCTCTGGAAATGTATTTATTTCCCTCTGGAAATGTATTTATTTCCCTCTGGAAATGTATTTATTTCCCTCTGGAAATGTATTTATTTCCCTCTGGAAATGTATTTATTTCCCTCTGGAAATGTATTTATTTCCCTCTGGAAATGTATTTATTTCCCTCTGGAAATGTATTTATTTCCCTCTGGAAATGTATTTATTTCCCTCTGGAAATGTATTTATTTCCCTCTGGAAATGTATTTATTTCCCTCTGGAAATGTATTTATTTCCCTCTGGAAATGTATTTATTTCCCTCTGGAAATGTATTTATTTCCCTCTGGAAATGTATTTATTTCCCTCTGGAAATGTATTTATTTCCCTCTGGAAATGTATTTATTTCCCTCTGGAAATGTATTTATTTCCCTCTGGAAATGTATTTATTTCCCTCTGGAAATGTATTTATTTCCCTCTGGAAATGTATTTATTTCCCTCTGGAAATGTATTTATTTCCCTCTGGAAATGTATTTATTTCCCTCTGGAAATGTATTTATTTCCCTCTGGAAATGTATTTATTTCCCTCTGGAAATGTATTTATTTCCCTCTGGAAATGTATTTATTTCCCTCTGGAAATGTATTTATTTCCCTCTGGAAATGTATTTATTTCCCTCTGGAAATGTATTTATTTCCCTATGGAAATGTATTTATTTCCCTATGGAAATGTATTTATTTCCCTATGGAAATGTATTTATTTCCCTATGGAAATGTATTTATTTCCCTATGGAAATGTATTTATTTCCCTATGGAAATGTATTTATTTCCCTATGGAAATGTATTTATTTCCCTATGGAAATGTATTCTATATGGAAGTAAATATATTTTTCTAAAGAAATATTTCTCTTTATGGAAATAAATATATTTATTTCCATCGAAAAATAAATATATTTATTTCCATAGAGAAATATATTTACTTCCATAGAGAAATATATTTAATTCCATAGAGAAATATATTTATTTCCATAGAGAAATATTTATTTCCATAGAGAAATATTTATTTCCATAGAGAAATATATATTTATTTCCATAGAGAAATATATATTTATTTCCATAGAGAAATATATATTTATTTCCATAGAGAAATATATATTTATTTCCATAGAGAAATATATATTTATTTCCATAGAGAAATATATATTTATTTCCATAGAGAAATATATATTTATTTCCATAGAGAAATATATATTTATTTCCATAGAGAAATATATATTTATTTCCATAGAGAAATATATATTTATTTCCATAGAGAAATATATATTTATTTCCATAGAGAAATATATATTTATTTCCATAGAGAAATATATATTTATTTCCATAGAGAAATATATATTTATTTCCATAGAGAAATATATATTTATTTCCATAGAGAAATATATATTTATTTCCATAGAGAAATATATATTTATTTTCATAGAGAAATATATATTTATTTTCATAGAGAAATATATATTTATTTTCATAGAGAAATATATATTTATTTTCATAGAGAAATATATATTTATTCTCATAGAGAAATATATATTTATTTCCATATAAAAATATATTTATTTCCATATAAAAATATAGAAATAATTTCTCTATGGAAATAAATATATTTCTCTATGGAAATAAATATATTTCTCTATGGAAATATATTTATTTCCATATAAAAATATATTTATTTCCATATAAAAATATATTTATTTCCATATAAAAATATATTTATTTCCATATAAAAATATATTTATTTCCATATAAAAATATATTTATTTCCATATAAAAATATAGAAATATATTTCTCTATGGAAATAAATATATTTCTCTATGGAAATAAATATATTTCTCTATGGAAATAAATATATTTCTCTATGGAAATAAATATATTTCTCTATGAAAATAAATATATATTTCTCTATGAAAATAAATATATATTTCTCTATGAAAATAAATATATATTTCTCTATGGAAATAAATATATATTTCTCTATGGAAATAAATATATATTTCTCTATGGAAATAAATATATATTTCTCTATGGAAATAAATATATTTCTCTATGGAAATAAATATATTTCTCTATGGAAATAAATATATTTCTCTATGGAAATAAATATATTTCTCTATGGAAATAAATATATTTCTCTATGGAAATAAATATATTTCTCTATGGAAATAAATATATTTCTCTATGGAAATAAATATATTTCTCTATGGAAATAAATATATTTCTCTATGGAAATAAATATATTTCTCTATGGAAATAAATATATTTCTCTATGGAAATAAATATATTTCTCTATGGAAATAAATATATTTCTCTATGGAAATAAATATATTTCTCTATGGAAATAAATATATTTCTCTATGGAAATAAATATATTTCTCTATGGAAATAAATATATTTCTCTATGGAAATAAATATATTTCTCTATGGAAATAAATATATTTCTCTATGGAAATAAATATATTTCTCTATGGAAATAAATATATTTCTCTATGGAAATAAATATATTTCTCTATGGAAATAAATATATTTCTCTATGGAAATAAATATATTTCTCTATGGAAATATATTTATTTCTCTATGGAAATATATTTATTTCCATATAAAAATATATTTATTTCCATATAAAAATATATTTATTTTTATAAAAATATATTTATTTCCATATAAAAATATATTTATTTCCATATAAAAATATATTTATTTCCATATAAAAATATATTTATTTCCATATAAAAATATAGAAATATTTTCTCTATGGAAATAAATATATATTTCTCTATGGAAATAAATTATTTCTCTATGGAAATAAATTATTTCTCTATGGAATTTCTCTATGGAAATAAATATATTTCTCTATGGAAATAAATATATTTCTCTATGGAAATAAATATATTTCTCTATGGAAATAAATATATTTCTCTATGGAAATAAATATATTTCTCTATGGAAATAAATATATTTCTCTATGGAAATAAATATATTTCTCTATGGAAATAAATATATTTCTCTATGGAAATAAATATATTTCTATGGAAATAAATATATTTCTATGGAAATAAATATATTTCTATGGAAATAAATATATTTCTATGGAAATAAATATATTTCTATGGAAATAAATATATTTCTATGGAAATAAATATATTTCTATGGAAATAAATATATTTCTATGGAAATAAATATATTTCTATGGAAATAAATATATTTCTATGGAAATAAATATATTTCTATGGAAATAAATATATTTCTATGGAAATAAATATATTTCTATGGAAATAAATATATTTCTATGGAAATAAATATATTTCTATGGAAATAAATATATTTCTATGGAAATAAATATATTTCTATGGAAATAAATATATTTCTATGGAAATAAATATATTTCTATGGAAATAAATATATTTCTATGGAAATAAATTTATTTCTATGGAAATAAATTTATTTCCATAGAGAAATATATTTATTTCCATAGAGAAATATATTTATTTCCATAGAGAAATATATTTATTTCCATAGAGAAATATATTTATTTCCATAGAGAAATATATTTATTTCCATAGAGAAATATATTTATTTCCATAGAGAAATATATTTATTTCCATAGAGAAATATATTTATTTCCATAGAGAAATATATCTATTTCCATAGAGAAATATATCTATTTCCATAGAGAAATATATCTATTTCCATAGAGAAATATATCTATTTCCATAGAGAAATATATCTATTTCCATAGAGAAATATATCTATTTCCATAGAGAAATATATCTATTTCCATAGAGAAATATATCTATTTCCATAGAGAAATATATCTATTTCCATAGAGAAATATATCTATTTCCATAGAGAAATATATCTATTTCCATAGAGAAATATATCTATTTCCATAGAGAAATATATCTATTTCCATAGAGAAATATATCTATTTCCATAGAGAAATATATCTATTTCCATAGAGAAATATATCTATTTCCATAGAGAAATATATCTATTTCCATAGAGAAATATATCTATTTCCATAGAGAAATATATCTATTTCCATAGAGAAATATATCTATTTCCATAGAGAAATATATCTATTTCCATAGAGAAATATATCTATTTCCATAGAGAAATATATCTATTTCCATAGAGAAATATATCTATTTCCATAGAGAAATATATCTATTTCCATAGAGAAATATATCTATTTCCATAGAGAAATATATCTATTTCCATAGAGAAATATATCTATTTCCATAGAGAAATATATCTATTTCCATAGAGAAATATATCTATTTCCATAGAGAAATATATCTATTTCCATAGAGAAATATATCTATTTCCATAGAGAAATATATCTATTTCCATAGAGAAATATATCTATTTCCATAGAGAAATATATCTATTTCCATAGAGAAATATATCTATTTCCATAGAGAAATATATCTATTTCCATAGAGAAATATATATTTATTTCCATATATTTATTTCCATATAGAAAATATTTCTCTATGGAAATAAATATATTTCTCTATGTTAATAAATATATTTCTCTATGTTAATAAATATATTTCTCTATGGAAATAAATATATTTCTCTATGGAAATAAATATATTTCTCTATGGAAATAAATATATTTCTCTATGGAAATAAATATATTTCTCTATGGAAATAAATATATTTCTCTATGGAAATAAATATATTTCTCTATGGAAATAAATATATTTCTCTATGGAAATAAATATATTTCTCTATGGAAATAAATATATTTCTCTATGGAAATAAATATTTCTCTATGGAAATAAATATATTTCTCTATGGAAATAAATATATTTCTCTATGGAAATAAATATATTTCTCTATGGAAATAAATATATTTCTCTATGGAAATAAATAGAGAAATATATATTTATTTCCATAGAGAAATATATATTTATTTCCATAGAGAAATATATATTTATTTCCATATAGAAAATATTTCTCTATGGAAATAAATGAGAGAAATATATATTTATTTCCATAGAGAAAATATTTCTCTATGGAAATAAATATTTCCATAGAGAAATATATTTATTTACATAGAGAAATATATTTATTTACATAGAGAAATATATTTATTTACATAGAGAAATATATTTATTTATTTACATAGAGAAATATATTTATTTATTTACATAGAGAAATATATTTATTTATTTCCATAGAGAAATATATTTATTTATTTCCATAGAGAAATATATTTATTTATTTCCATAGAGAAATATATTTATTTATTTCCATAGAGAAATATATTTATTTATTTCCATAGAGAAATATATTTATTTATTTCCATAGAGAAATATATTTATTTCTTTCCATAGAGAAATATATTTATTTATTTCCATAGAGAAATATATTTATTTCCATAGAGAAATATATTTATTTCCATAGAGAAATATATTTATTTCCATAGAGAAATATATTTATTTCCATAGAGAAATATATTTATTTCCATAGAGAAATATATTTATTTCCATAGAGAAATATTTTCTATATGGAAATAAATATATGGAAATAAATATATATTTCTCTATGAAAATATATATATTTCTCTATGGAAATAGATATATTTCTCTATGGAAATAGATATATTTCTCTATGGAAATAGATATATTTCTCTATGGAAATAGATATATTTCTCTATGGAAATAGATATATTTCTCTATGGAAATAGATATATTTCTCTATGGAAATAGATATATTTCTCTATGGAAATAGATATATTTCTCTATGGAAATAGATATATTTCTCTATGGAAATAAATATATTTCTCTATGGAAATAGATATATTTCTCTATGGAAATAAATATATTTCTCTATGGAAATAAATATATTTCTCTATGGAAATAAATATATTTCTCTATGGAAATAAATATATTTCTCTATGGAAATAAATATATTTCTCTATGGAAATAAATATATTTCTCTATGGAAATAAATATATTTCTCTATGGAAATAAATATATTTCTCTATGGAAATAAATATATTTCTCTATGGAAATAAATATATTTCTCTATGGAAATAAATATATTTCTCTATGGAAATAAATATATTTCTCTATGGAAATAAATATATTTCTCTATGGAAATAAATATATTTCTCTATGGAAATAAATATATTTCTCTATGGAAATAAATAGAGAAATATATATTTATTTCCATAGAGAAATATATATTTATTTCCATATAGAAAATATTTCTCTATGGAAATAAATATATTTCTCTATGGAAATAAATATATTTTTCTCTATGGAAATAAATATATTTTTATATGGAAATAAATATATTTTTATATGGAAATAAATATATTTTTATATGGAAATAAATATATTTTTATATGGAAATAAATATATTTTTATATGGAAATAAATATATTTTTATATGGAAATAATATATTTTTATATGGAAATATATGGAAATAAATATATTTTTATATGGAAATAAATATATTTTTATATGGAAATAAATATATTTTTATATGGAAATATATTTTTATATGGAAATAAATATATTTTTATATGGAAATAAATATATTTTTATATGGAAATAAATATATTTCCATATGGAAATAAATATAGAAATATATTTATTTCCATAAAGAAATATATTTATTTCCATAAAGAAATATATTTATTTCCATAGAGAAATATATTTATTTCCATAGAGAAATATATTTATCTCCATGTAGAAATATATTTATCTCCATATAGAAATATTTTCTATATGGAAATAAATATATTTTTATATGGAAATAAATATATTTTCATAGGGAAATAAATATATTTTCATATGGAGATAAATATATTTCTCTATGGAAATAAATATATGGAGATAAATATATTTCTCTATGGAAATAAATATATGGAGATAAATATATTTCTCTATGGAAATAAATATATTTCTCTATGGAAATAAATATATGGAAATAAATATATTTTTATATGGAAATAAATATATTTTTATATGGAAATAAATTTATTTTTATATGGAAATAAATATATTTTTATATGGAAATAAATATATTTTTATATGGAAATAAATATATTTTTATATGGAAATAAATATATTTTTATATGGAAATAAATATATTTTTATATGAAAATAAATATATTTTTATATGAAAATAAATATATTTTTATATGAAAATAAATATATTTTTATATGGAAATAAATATATTTTTATATGGAAATAAATATATTTTTATATGAAAATAAATATATTTTTATATGAAAATAAATATAGAAATATATTTATTTCCATAATGAAATATATTTATTTCCATAAAGAAATATATTTATTTCCATAAAGAAATATATTTATTTCCATAAAGAAATATATTTATTTCCATAAAGAAATATATTTATTTCCATAAAGAAATATATTTATTTCCATAAAGAAATATATTTATTTCCATAAAGAAATATATTTATTTCCATAAAGAAATATATTTATTTCCATAAAGAAATATATTTATTTCCATAAAGAAATATATTTATTTCCATAAAGAAATATATTTATTTCCATAAAGAAATATATTTATTTCCATAAAGAAATATATTTATTTCCATAAAGAAATATATTTATTTCCATAAAGAAATATATTTATTTCCATAAAGAAATATATTTATTTCCATAAAGAAATATATTTATTTCCATAAAGAAATATATTTATTTCCATAAAGAAATATATTTATTTCCATAAAGAAATATATTTATTTCCATAAAGAAATATATTTATTTCCATAAAGAAATATTTTCTCTATGGAAATAAATATATTTCTCTATGGAAATAAATATATTTCTTTATGGAAATAAATATATTTCTTTATGGAAATAAATATATTTCTTTATGGAAATAAATATATTTCTTTATGGAAATAAATATATTTCCATAGAGAAATATTTATTTCCATAGAGAAATAAAATATATTTATTTCCATAGAGAAAATATATTTATTTCCATAGAGAAAATATTTCTTTATGGAAATAAATATATTTCTTTATGGAAATAAATATATTTCTTTATGGAAATAAATATATTTCTTTATGGAAATAAATATATTTCTTTATGGAAATAAATATATTTCTTTATGGAAATAAATATGGAAATAAAATATATTTCTTTATGGAAATAAATATATTTCTTTATGGAAATAAATATATTTCTTTATGGAAATAAATATATTTCTTTATGGAAATAAATATATTTCTTTATGGAAATAAATATATTTCTTTATGGAAATAAATATATTTCTTTATGGAAATAAATATATTTCTTTATGGAAATAAATATATTTCTTTATGGAAATAAATATATTTCTTTATGGAAATAAATATATTTCTTTATGGAAATAAATATATTTCTTTATGGAAATAAATATATTTCTGAATGGAAATAAATATATTTCTGAATGGAAATAAATATATTTCTTTATGGAAATAAATATATTTCTTTATGGAAATAAATATATTTCTTTATGGAAATAAATATATCTCTCTATGGAAATAAATATATTTTCTCTATGGAAATAAATATATTTTCTCTATGGAAATAAATATATTTTCTCTATGGAGAAAATATATTTTCTCTATGGAGAAAATATATTTTCTCTATGGAGAAAATATATTTTCTCTATGGAGAAAATATATTTTCTCTATGGAGAAAATATATTTTCTCTATGGAGAAAATATATTTTCTCTATGGAGAAAATATATTTTCTCTATGGAGAAAATATATTTTCTCTATGGAGAAAATATATTTTCTCTATGGAGAAAATATATTTTCTCTATGGAGAAAATATATTTTCTCTATGGAGAAAATATATTTTCTCTATGGAGAAAATATATTTTCTCTATGGAGAAAATATATTTTCTCTATGGAGAAAATATATTTTCTCTATGGAGAAAATATATTTCCATATGAAAATAAACATATTTCTATATGGAAATATATTTATTTCCATAGA
This sequence comes from Palaemon carinicauda, assembly GCF_036898095.1. Taxonomy (NCBI): domain Eukaryota; kingdom Metazoa; phylum Arthropoda; class Malacostraca; order Decapoda; family Palaemonidae; genus Palaemon; species Palaemon carinicauda. The sequence goes on along the minus strand of NC_090750.1, from coordinate 66,658,003 downwards.
AATATATTTATTTCCATAGAAATATATTTATTTCCATAGAAATATATTTATTTCCATAGAAATATATTTATTTCCATAGAGAAATATATTTATTTCCATAGAGAAATATATTTATTTCCATAGAGAAATATATTTATTTCCATAGAGAAATATATTTATTTCCATAGAGAAATATATTTATTTCCATAGAGAAATATATTTATTTCCATAGAGAAATATATTTATTTCCATAGAGAAAATATTTCTATATTTTTATATGGAAATAAATATATTTTTATATGGAAATAAATATATTTTTATATGGAAATAAATATATTTTTATATGGAAATAAATATATTTCCATAGAGAAATATATTTATTTCCATAGAGAAATATATTTATTTCCATAGAGAAATATATTTATTTCCATAGAGAAATATATTTATTTCCATAGAGAAATATATTTATTTCCATAGAGAAATATATTTATTTCCATAGAGAAATATATTTATTTCCATAGAGAAATATATTTATTTCCAGAGAAATATATTTATTTCCATAGAAATATATTTATTTCCATAGAAATATATTTATTTCCATAGAGAAATATATTTATTTCCATAGAAATATATTTATTTCCATAGAGAAATATATTTATTTCCATAGAGAAATATATTTATTTCCATAGAGAAATATATTTATTTCCATAGAGAAATATATTTATTTCCATATAGAAATATATTTATTAATATAAAATTTTGAAATATTTGTTTATAAATAGTTACTTATAAATATTTGACAAAATTTTGAATTAATATTTGAAATATTTTTGATTTATTGAAAAAATAAAAATCTATATTAAAATATTTTTAAATCAATATTAAAATAATATATTCAAAAAGATACTTATTTTTATAGTAAATATCAACAGAAGTACAGAGAGAGACTTATAGTTACAATATCGAAAGCAGTTCTCTAATATATTTTGTTAATTCCTATACAGATAGATGATAATACTCTCGACACAAAATCCACATGGCATTCAATTCAAGACTAACATAGGAATGGGAACAAAGAACCAAAACTTCCTGACGCTAAGATTAAATACATCCGATATACATGAAATGCACTGAAATTCATCTTGACAGCAGAAGGAAGGCAACAGAAGGAAGGGTTGTTTAAACCTCACACCAAAATGATAGTTACATAAGAAACAAGATGATGACCAACAGGAGCCCCATTACGGGAGGGAACAGAACCTTTACCACGAGACTGAAAACTGAAAAAAAAAAATTAAATAAATATGAACAATAGATGTTCAGGAAAAGAAAGCAATATTATATTAGTAATCTGTCTATATTTCGATCAACAGGTAACTTTTCTCTGGTTTTATATTCTTTCTATTTTAAAGACTAATTTTGTTGGTGCAGGAGATTTTTTTAAAGTAATGCTACTCAAAAAGAAAAAACCAGGTATGAAAATTTTGAATTATATCCCCCCCCTCTCTCTCTCTCTCTCTCTCTCTCTCTCTCTCTCTCTCTCTCTCTCCCTCTCTCCAAAAAAAACATCGGAAGGATAAGCAAATATGGATATCTCTAATTCTAATCATTGTGGAAATTTTAATTTATGGAAAATGACAAAGAAAATAAGATATTAAAAAATCCAGTTTGTAGTGGGCTATATGTAACAAACTAACCAGTCATCATTTATATTGAGGAAATTAATAAAAAGATTTCTCTTCAATAACGATTGGTAAAACTTCACTGATCTTACCCTAATTAATGTGCATTTAAGTTTAATCCAATAGAGTTATCTTTATAATTATTGAAAATTCAGAATGACAGGTAAATTTGCACGGAGGTTAGCCGATTTTACGCATTTATTTTACACATGAAAACATAAGCTCTCTTTGTATGAGAGAGAGAGAGAGAGAGAGAGAGAGAGAGAGAGAGAGAGAGAGAGAGAGAGAGAGAGAGAGAGAGAGTGTGTGTGTGTTACCCTATTTCCAAAACTGACTTAAATAGGTTCCTAAAAAAATAATTTCAAAAGAGACATCAGACACATAAAACAATCTTCTTTTTGGCCAAAAAGTGAATGCATCTTTTCATATAAAAAATAAATTAAAGATAAGCAACTTTGTCCCCGTTACATCAAGATGCGCATGACTTATGTAATTGGAAGACTAAAATTTTGTCTCATAAGAACAAATACACCTGAAAAAAATCTGGACGTAAGCCAAGTGAAATAAAAGTTATTCAAATGTGACTTTGTTTTCTTCGGAACCCTTCTTTAAAAGTATATTTGCCATCATGGCCTCCATATTAAAATCGAATAATTAAAAGGAATGTAAAAAATCAAATTGAATAAATCTGTAGTCTTAGGAAGTAACCAAAGACAAAGGAAACATATAAAAGTCGAGTTTTATGGCAAGGACATAAACGGATTTAGATGCAGTAAAAAAGTGTAGTCTTTTTCTTCAAAACAAACAATCATATACGGACAAAGATTAATACATCAAAAATAGTTTTGTTTTGCAATACCAAAAGCCCCAGGATAGTACGGACGGATAATAAAAATTGTTGTACACAGACATGACCGAGTGGTAAAAATAGGATGGAAAAATTCCATAACTGCAATCTACGACATGATATACCGAGATATTATGGAAGTAATCCTCACTCGGGAAGATTTTTCTTCAGAATCATGATTAAAACTCGAGGCTGAATTAAGAAAGTCAAAGTAATCCGGATTGCCAGAGGAGCTTATGGTCGTTAATTTTCTGCCTTTATTAACAGATTTTATTTCCTGCGTAATACCGCTCCCTGAAGATGTTACTCATTTGGTCTATTGTTATTATATGAAATAGACTGCATTTGTTGAATTTCACAGATGCAGCTTATAGTTATGCCGCATGTGAAGGTAAAATTTTATTTTAAAAATAATTCAAAGATTTATTTTTGTGTTACAATATTACAGTAACCAATTGAAATGGCCATTACTAATATCATCAGCGCTTGATAATACAAATAAATATAACTAGAGTGAATAGAAATATTCAATCAAACCAAACATAATACAAACTAAAGAAAAGAAAAAAAAATTTAAAACGAAAGAATACGTTTAAAACTATATAAATGCAGTAGCTCTTGTCTCCCCCCCATGCTAATACTAAAGTTACCCAT
>NC_090750.1:66649841-66652341 GCF_036898095.1 Palaemon carinicauda | reverse complement strand
GGCCTGCACAGTATTTTTCAAAAAGTGATCTTGGCCGCTGGCATAAAACGCTGTACAGGCACGGTTTTTATTTTTTTTTATTTTTTTTATTTATTTTTTCCCCCTATAGCTTAATTCCTAATTACCCTAAACTGCAAATTTTCATTTTTCTTCTTCAAAAGCTTCCAACCATCTACCCTTCTACAAAATACCTATCAACTTTCGTACCCATGGCCGAATTTTATCCTAGAAAAAACAAAGTTTTAAAACTGATTGCACACACGCATAAAAGGTAATACTGTATACAGTAATGTGCTGAAAAGGTTTATTTTATTAATTCAGACACACATGGATGAATTATATTGATTTCGTGAACAAGTATAATAGGACAGAGAAGGACACGTTAATAGAGAGAGTCAAATCAAGTGCATATAGGGAAGTAGCTATAGCGTGTTTTGTAAACCACGCAATTTTGACAGAGAAAACAGGTCGTTAAAACAGTAGCGCGGAACAGTTCTGATAAACAAAATTGTGAATGGAGGTGTCACCGGAAGTCTACACGTCACCGTCAGCCATCTTGGGTAATACCTTGAAATCTACCGTATAAAAGTAGGGACGTCTCCACACATGAAAACCCAAAATAGAAATACCCCGTACCTTACTTAATAAACAATAAGGGTGATAAAGTAGAAGACACCGAAGATCAAATTAAATTACAAACTGAAATATGGGCAAGCCCATTCGAAATCACAGAAGAAGAAAATGCAAATTTCGAGAGACAGAAAATCCCCTATCGAAACCCAGATCTGCAAAGATTGGACGAGAAAAACTACTTAACAGCATACATTAAAATGCATGAGATAATGAAACCAGTGACATTTAAACAGAAAGCGCTCTGTAAAAGTGGCATACATAAGTTGATGATATCCAAAACCAAACAAAGAAGGAATTCTCATACTTTCTCCAAAACCAGGGAAAGACCCTAAACTGCCAGCAAACAGGACGCCAATCACACTACTGGAAGTACCCGTTGAAGAGTTTGAAAAAATAAACACAATACTAAGGAGATAAATAGAAAATAATAAATTTTACGAACACCAACACTGTTTCAGAACAGGGAGAATCGCTGAAACTGCCTTCATGACAATTTACGAAACAATAGCCATGAACCAACTACTGTACATAAAAAACACCAGTGCAGTGTCATCTGCAAAGATATCTCCAAGGCATCTGACAGAGTATGGCATGACTGCCTCAAATATAAAAATACTCCAATTGGACCTACCAATAATAATGGAACAATTCCTCTCAAGCTACATAGAAGAGAACTGTCAGGATACGTAGCAGAGATGCGAAACAGAAATAATAGATATAAGAAGTGGGGAACCCCAGGGGTGGGGGCATACTCTCCCCAACACTTTTCATAATCTATACAGCAGATATGCCAACCACCCCCGAATATGCCATGAATTACGCCTATGCAGATGACATAAGTGATAATGCATCCAACAAATTCAAAAATATTTTTGAAAACAGACAGAAGATGATCAAAAGAATAAATGATTACGAAAATAAAGAGGAAAATAAAAACATAGCAACAAATTCCAACTCTTATCAGTATAAAAAATAAACCAGTACCAATAACAGTAAACACCGTATATATTACATTTAACAACGAAGTTAAAATCCTTGGCGTCTCTATCAAAAGAACAGACATAAGCTGTCATATCAAACAAAAACTCCCACTGGCAAAACATAGATAATGAGCATTAAAATGTTTCAAACTATTGGATAAAAACATATGAATAAACCTTTACAAAAACCTGATAAGACCTCTACTCTAATATCCAATAGCACCAGCATGCACAATGGCTCGAACAAAAATGAAAACCCTACAAAAAAATCCAAAATGGAAACATAAGACATACATAGCGTGAAGTAACCATAATAACAAAAACAATAATGCTAACCAAAAACACCGAAACACTCCACAACATACACAATCTCGAACCAGTAAACGTCAGATACCACAGAAGAGCCACACAATCCTGGTTTAAGATTCAACCAAATCCGGAGTATCAAATAAATCAATAAAACAAAAGTGGACAGACATAAATAAATAAACAAGCCCCAGTAAAGGAATAATCATGAATACACAAATCCCTCGGAGGCTGGTTAAGAGAACTCTACCTCCTGGAAGTCCACAAGGCATGATGTCACAGGGGAAAAAAAAAATAAAACTATTGGACTTGCACCAATCTTTTCACCTTCCACTGTACTTCACTTTAACACTATCCCCTCCAATCCTTACAATCCTAACTCCCTCCCTCCCCTTCCCACATATCCTATCCCCTTATACTGTAGCTATATGAGGCAGTCCTGTCTAGCCAGCATCCATACGGGCCGACCAAGGGAAAGGCCCGTGCCAACATGAAGAGTTGGCTGTAATACACTACCACCACCACCAGCATCCAGAATTCGAGGTCTGTTCGACCTTAAAGCCACCTCCCCACGGGGTCAG
>NC_090750.1:66624841-66644841 GCF_036898095.1 Palaemon carinicauda | reverse complement strand
ATATGGCCTTATCGATCAGGACGATGCCCTAGAGACTGACCATGGGCACTGATATGGCCTTATCGATCAGGACGATGCCCTAGAGACTGACCATGGGCACTGATATGGCCTTATCGATCAGGACGATGCCCTAGAGACTGACCATGGGCACTGATATTGCCTTATCGATCAGGACAATGCCCTAGAGACAGACCATATGATCAGCGCCCAAGCCCCCTTTCAACCAAGCTAGGACCAATGAGAGCAAGGCAATGGTTGCTGATGACTCGGCAGATAGACATATAGGCTTCCCCTAACTCCGCCATCCTTAGCTAGCTCACAAGGATGGTGAAGTTGCACAGACCAAAGAAACTAATGAGTTTGAGCAGGACTCAACCCCAGTCTGGCGTTCACCAGTCAGGGACGTTACCATTAAATTTTTCACCCATGGCAATATTGATGTAATATTTTGAAATTATGAAAAATATTTTCGTGTTAGCAAAAAAGGACCGACTTTTTTCCATTTACAAAGGCAAAAGAAATTCTCCCATATAAACGATGTCAATGCTCACGATATCACTGCAATACAACCAAATTGCAATATCGCATGTTCATTGGTCATTACCAAGGCAAAATACTGCATTTGACCAAATTTCAAGGGAAAATTTTTTGGGAAAAAAATAGGTTAGGGTTTTCCATTACATATTTTCCATCGATTGCTATGTTGCTGAATTGCAAACAAATGAAAATATAATGGCAGCATAGCAATGGTAACTATAATCTTTCTGAGTTTTATTTAAAAATTGGAAAATTAAAGTATTTGGACTGCTTATCACCAATGAATATGTTGCAGTTTAGTGGCGATAAAGTAAACTTTCAATCTATGAAAAATTTATCATAATATCAATGCGAACACCTAAACTTTTTGGGGGACTAAAATATGAGTAAAATTAAGTAGTTTGAGTTACTAAACAGTGATATAGAGCAAATTCAATATATTACAGTTTGGTAGTAATAAAGCAAAATTTGTGATCAGCGAGATATTTGCCTAAATAATAACTGTGTGGGAGTAGGAATCAAACGTTCCCAAAAAGATGGGCACGAAAAAGTATTCTAAGCTATTTATCGTGATTACGTAGACTAAATTTCAATAATATTTCAGCCTGGTTGTAATCCAGTACAAAATAGTAATTTTTGATGCGTAAAACCAACTTTCCGATGAAAATTTACAAAATACAGCACATGAATATAACTAAAATTGCAATAAAACACCTTTTTCATATATGAAACCAACATAATTCTTAAAAATGGGTAAAATGCAGCATTTGAACCTGTTGGAAACAAAGCCTATTTTTCCTTGAAAGGAGGAAAAAAGTATAATGAAATAATAATAATATTATAGATGTAAAATTGTAACATGTATTTTGACTGCAATGCAGTACAGTAATCTGATAATGTCTAAAAAGTTTTAAAATAGAAAATTTTGGGATACGAAACAACCTTTCCTTAAAATGAGATATAGTGCTAGTCGCATATTTATGTTAAGAATATGTATATATTACAATTCGGTTGCAATGCACTACTAATATTGCTAAATGTGCAAAAATAGTACAACAAATATCTCAATTTTTGGAGGATGGAACAAACTTATCTCCAGACAATTGATAAAATACGGCAGTTTTTCTACTATCACGATTAATTTTAGGGGGAAAAATCCCTTTTCATCCTAAAGTTTTTGGGTAAAAGCTTAATCTTCCTTGTTTTTCAGACTTTCCACAGAGGATTTTATAAATTCCTTTTAGTTCAGGAATAAGAAGGAAGACTTCAGACTCTAGCATTCATATGAATTAAAATTATATTTGCGCTTGCGCTCTCTCTCTCTCTCTCTCTCTCTCTCTCTCTCTCTCTCTCTCTCTCTCTCTCTCTCTCTCTCTCTCTCTCTCATAATCCTTTGAAGATATCTCAATAACAATCCTTTGAAGATAGAAGTTCCCATATTAGGCAATAAATTAGGTAACTAAATGCACTATAAACAAACAGTAATAAGATGGAATCACCAAATTAATAACTGCAATGCAATTGCTTGGAAGTTGAGAAGAATAATTTCAGCACAAGGGAAGACTTTGTATCTTTCAATTATCTTTTTTAATTTGTGCTGTTGTTGTGTTTAATCTTCATATCATCAAGTGAGGAAATTAAGCGCAATTATATGCATTGTCTTGGAAGGGTCTGCCTTCAGACATCCGCTACAGTATTAAATTTGTTTGTGTTCGTTGTTAGACTAGATATCGCTGTGGTAATTCTATCATTTTCGTTTTTATGTTGATTAATCTAAAAGTTTCTATCATATGTTTATTTTGTTTTCTTGACGACATTCCTCTTGAAGCAATGAAGCAAATCTCAAAAAATGTTAAAAAGAACTAGTGTAACAAACTTTGAATATATAGAAATAGACTTAAAAAATATAAAAATAAAAATAAAAAAACGGATTTTGAGCGAAGCGAAAAATCTATTTTTGGGTGAGGTAGCCATGTCGTCCTGATGGAAGTTCCTATAAGGTAGCTTTTCTAGGGTATATTTGCTTACAGTGATATTCCCAGAGAATTATACCGTAAGGTATCCAGAATTCTAACTCCTGGAGCAAATATCCCTAAATAATCTCACAGGGATATCGCATAATATCAGAGGACGTATTCTTGACACGTCACATAGCTATCTTCGCCCCGAACAGTATTAACACTTCGAGGGGGAATAGTGACAAGAATCTGAAACGAGAATGAAAAGAGAGCCGCTCATAAGGCATCTCTCCTATTCCGTTTCCAGTGTGTATCTGATGAAGGCGGTAGCGCCCTCTTTATTCCTTGTAGCGGTATACTAGGTGGTACAGATACTGTATTATAGGGAGGGGTCAAAAAGCCCTTTTACAATAAAAGGAAGGCGGGTCCATCAGGACGACATGGCTACCTCACCCTAAAATAGATTTTTCGCTTCGCTCAAAATCCGTTTTTTGGGCTCAGGCCATGTTGTCCTGATGGAAGTTTACCAGAGCATTACTGTATCTGTGGATTCCCAATCAGTGCCGTACTCTCAAGAAAGTATTTTCCTGGTCCGTCTAGACCTAGAGACCCATGATGTTACCGTCATACATCATTTCATCTAAGCATGAACTATGTTAGTGCTTCCTGCCCCCTGCAGGGATGAGTCATACTAGACTCTGGAAAAGTCTCGAGGAGTACATAAAAACTTATGGATGACAAAATGACAAGCTTGTATAGTGGTCTCGCCCTATACATTATAAAGCAAAGTTTGTATAAGAGTTGCCAAAGTCAGAATGAATTTGCGACACCTTCCCCAAAGTGACCACCCTTAGTAACTATTGGGTAATGGTTGTATCCGCATAGAAACAAATTTTGCCTCTTTGCCACCAACCCGTTAGGGTACCACGTCAACCCTTCCAAGGAAGGGTTAGAGTGAGTGGACTTTTGCTTGAATCAGGGAACAGTCTCGAAAGACATACCATGATAAAAATATCCATATTCTAATCTTAATGCTCAGAACATTTCTAATAAAATGAGTGTAGGCGAACTAGTTTATTAAAATTTAATAAACGAACATATCAGATCACATTTATAAAATTTATGTAATGTGGACGATATGCGTAAAAGCATAAAGAAAAACAGCCAACAGAAAATATTGTTTCATCTACTAGGAAACAGGTTTGCCACTTCAATAGAATTATTAATAATAATGATATAGTCTGTATACTGTTTACATACACTAGCGTAAAAAACGCTTGGCACAAGTGTCCGTATTATGCTGTAGATTACCGACGTCAATGGAACAGTTCGTAAGGACACTTTCGTGGCCTATCGCTCAGCGTGTAGTAACATACAGTGACTACACGCGCACCCTCTTAATTAATCGTCCCAAATTAATTACACTGTTCCTCGCAGACTTAAAACAGAAGGTTAAAGAATTCTACCTGCTGCTACCGCAGATCTCTTAAGTTGCTCCACTTGCTTCGCATAGTGCATAAAGAACGCCTTGGATGACTACCAGCCGGTGTGCAAACAAGGATGTTCAAAGTCCATATAATTAAAGAAATTTTATGGAGGAGGCAACTTTCCTCGGATTATGACTAACGGGTGTACTGTCTGGATCCGTTCTGCGAATAACACGGGTGAATTTTGCCCTTAGTTATAAATAACTTTGAACCCAGGGTTTCTCTTCTGAACAGCTGTCCTCCCATAAAGTCTGAAGTTCTATGAAGATAGACCTTTAGGCACTCCACTGGACATAGAGATGCAACTTTCTCCAGAGGGCAGATTCTCTAGGGACCCCACCTGTCGGTGGGTAGCTTGTTCCTGGTAAGAAACGTTGGGTCTGGAAATAGAATCAGTTCTCCCTCCAAGAACTGGACATAGCCTTCCTCTGTAGAGAGAGCCACTATTCTCTCACTCTGGCCCCCAAGGCGAGTACAAACAGAAATATGACTTAAATTCAAAACCTTCTAAGCCCATTCCTCATTGTTCATTATTTATACACAATGAGGAATCATATCTAATGACCAAGCAAATGGTCTTTGGAAGCGCTGAAGGGCTAGTTCATTAAGAACGTCGTTAGAAAGGTCGACCTGTAAGGTATATGGTATCTGATTTGTCAAGGCAGGCTTGAACAATAGAATTGTGTAGGCTGCTAAACCTTGCTCTTGAAGGAGAATGAAGAATGATAAATAGGAATCTGTCGGGATTTCTTTCAGTTTCTTCACCTTGACAAAGGATAGCTATTTCTTCCCTGAAGCCTCATAATGTCTTCTGGTTTCCTCCAAAAGTCTAAACCGACTTTTAAACACCGAATCTTTTTCTCATCGTTAAGGAGAGAAAATCATGAGATGTAGGTTCCGTGTTTTCTGTGATGGAGCAAAAACAGTCGACTTCTGTACTCGCCGAGACATGGATGGATCCGGTAGCGGAACGAGTTTTAACTGTAGTTCCAATGCCAGAGGGAACCACACGCTATTTGGCCACTTGAGGGCCACTATTGCAGCTTTCCCTTTGAAGGATCTCTGCATATCAAGGACCTTCAAAAGGAGGTGTGCGGAGGGAACAGATAGATACAGGACCATCTGATCCAGCCCAGGGACATAGCGTCCACTGCCTCCGCTAACGGATCCTCGTAAGGGGACACGTAACGAACTATTTTCTTGTTGTCTTTCGTCGCAAAGAGGCCTATCTGCAGCTCTGGGACTTGACTCGAGATGAAGGAGAACGATCCTGCGTCAAGGGACCATTCTGACTCTATAGGTGTAAACCTAGATAGAGCGTCCGCTGTCACATTGCGGAGCTCTTGAATGTGAACTGCTGACAGGTGCCATTTCTTCGCGTTTGATGCATATTTTCTCCAGCCTCCTGTTGCATCCTTAAGCTGTGCTCTTAGCACTGGATCTGTTATCGAAGCAAACTGTAGAGAGCCCTGCACTCTCTCCTGTTCGCGTCTTGGTATCCGTTTGGATTTCAATAGTCTCTTGACAGATCCTGCTATTTCTTTCCTCTTCTTACTAGGAATGAAAAGCCGATGTGACTCCAAATTCCAGTGGATTCCCAACCACCGAAATTTTTGAGCTGGAGAAAGAAGAGACTTTTTGACGTTGATCTTGAATCCCAGATGTTCCAAGAACTGGATCACTATCTTATAAGCTTGCATGCATACTGTCCTGGATGCTGCCCACACCAGCCAGTCGTCCGAGTAGACTACTACTTGGACCCCTTTTAGGCGTAACTGATGGACGGCTGCATTCGCGAGCTTCGTGAAAATCCTTGGGGCTATGTTTTAGCCCGAAAGGCATGGTTCTGAAGGCGTAAAGTTATCAAAGTAACTTAAATCCTAGGTAGGGGGTTTGGTGACGAATAATTGGAACGTGCCAATAAGCGTCAAACAAGTCTATAGACACAGCATATGCCCAGAATGACTCTGAGTTTTCCGAGTCCTCCTTTGGAACACAAAACAGCCTTCCTTGGAATTTGATGGACTTAGACTTCCGGATTACTCTTTTGACTAAGAGCTCTCGGACATACTCTTCCAGAGCGGGGGTTGAGTGTTGGAAGAATTGAGGAAATTGAGGTGGAGGACTGCTCCAGCTCCAACCTAGTCCATTCTTATTTAGGCTGTGGGCCCAGGGATCGAAGATCCAGCGATCCCTAAAAAGCTGTAATCTCCCTCCTACTGGAAGTATCTACTTCTGCTGTTGTGGACCTGAGGCCTTGCCTCCTTGACCGCGTCCTCACCTGGATCCCCTTCCTCTTGAAGGGCGTCTAGAAGAACCTCTGGCTGTTCCTCTGGCTCTCGAACGAAAGGAAGAAGTCTGCCTTTCGGAGGCTGGGTTAAGAACTGGCGACAGTGTCGCTGTTTGTTGAGGTACCAGCTGGTACGTGGTTGGAGGTTGTGCCACCGTATGAGGCACCGCGGTCACAGGAAGTTGTTGTTGATGTTGCTGTCAGTAGGGTTTAGCCGGCCGAGAGGATGGCCTAGGCCTTTTGTCTACTACCTCTTTAACCTCTTCATTGGGAAAGAGATCTTTACCCCTAATACGAGAGATCAGTTTCCTCGGTTCGTGCCTCACCGCAACCGAGGCGAACACGAACTCTCTACACTCTCTCCTAGCTTTAATAAAGCTATAGAAATCCTTCGTAACTGTGGCCAGATGGGTTTTGGCCACAACCAAGAACATGTCCTGGTTCTTGGGGTCACTTGCCATAGTTTCTAGTGTTGTTGGCAACGACATCGATGCCGCAAGTCTTTCCTTTGTCTCTTGCTCTCTACGCAAGAGAGCCTCCGACAGTTTTGGAAGCGCCTCGCCGAACTGGCGTTCAGCAATATCAGCTTCTACAGTAGTTTCCCGACTGAAGCTTCTACGCAAGAGAGCCTCCGACAGTTTTGGAAGCGCCTCGCCGAACTGGCGTTCAGCAATATCAGCTTCTACAGTAGTTTCCCGACTGAAGCTTCTACTCAAGGCGGGCACCTTTGAGTTAGTGAAGCCCCTCTCTTTCATCGAGCTCGATAGTAACGTCTGAGCTTTACTATGGTAAAAAACTATGACCTCCAGCTCCGTCTCCTCCTTTAAGGCTGGCTCCTTCCTAAGACAGGCATAGCAGTCTGGATAAAAATCTTTGTTGGGCCAAAATTCCACTTCTTCCAGGGGAATTGCTCCCAACTTTTCTGAGATCACGATCTCCCCGGTTGTCATTGGCATGTGTTCGGCATACCTCCAAGGATTGGTATTCGAGCACAAGGGAAGATCCTTCACGGTGAGCTGCTTATGGGGCCCACGTAATGCTGCAAGTCTACGTAACTCCAGTTTCATTGCAGCTTCCTTCTCATCATTCTTCCTTTGAATTTGTTGGATCAACTCAACAATGGAAGAAAGAGTCCTTCCCAGTTCATCTGGGATAGCAGACTATGTAGAAGGAACCGGTTCTGGGTCCGGAACCGACACTTCGTTGATTTCTTGCTCTTCTACTTGAGGAGTCTGAAACAGCTCCTCCTCCTGACCTTCTCCTAGAAGGTCCTTCTCAGTAGAATCCGACACCTCCGACTTCCTATCGTCCACTTGGATGTCTTGAAGGGCGGCTGAGACTTCAGAATCTACCGGATTCAGGGCAATTGGTATCTCCACCCGAGGCTGGGGGATGATTGCATCCGCCGATGCTTTAGGGAAAAGGTAGGCCCTCATCTTTTCATTTGGAAGGTAGGGACCCGAGGTGTTTTTCTGAAAACCCCTCACTCAGGATCGTAACATTTCCCTGGCAGCATCCCTTGACTCTGTTGACTTAGGGTGGTCAAAAGCCTCGGTAATCAGGTTAGAACAAACTGTACAAACCTGAGCATCCCAATAGCGGAGAACACCTCTGGAGGCTGTGCATGCTGCGTGCCTCCTGCAATAATGATGTCCACAGAAGTTCTTACTGCAGACATTACAGAACACACTCCCGCACTTCGGATGGTCCTCCTGTAAAGAGAAGAAAAATCCACGAGTATCAAGTGAAGGCTTTTCACTTATATTGAAACATTTAGCTTATATAGAAAAGCTATAAAAGAAAGAAGGAAAGACACATACTTGTATTTCCTGTTCAGTCAATTGCTGTAACCTCCCAAAATATTAAAACTCAAGGTTAATTCTATACTAGAATACCTTATGTAATTTCCTAAACGGAGGAAATTTAATGTGTAGTTTTAATATACGGGATTGAAAGAATACAGAAAGTACTCCCTTTCTATATACTGTAAAGTACGGTCTCAACAAAAGGCTGCACAAGATTAAGTATGATGAAGAACATTAGTGTTATCACAAACTCTGTACAGCAGTTTCTACTAATGCAGTGTGAACTACACTACGAATATAGCAACTACTGTACATCGCATGTTATTGTGCCGGCCAGCACGAGCCGGTACGTGCCGGCGTATGCCGGCACATGCTGGCCGGCAACTACCCCTTTATAGATCAAAGATATACTATCTTTAACTAATAGGCGGCAGCCCACTGATTCGCGACTGTGTCGGCCGGCAATCATTGCCAGGCGACGGCTGAAAACACTAAAACCCGGCTGCCGGCCGCTAATTGTAGCGGCCAGCGAATTCGGGCTGTGATTCCACTGCCGGCCGGCAAAGGTAGCCGACAGTAGCCAAGAATCAGAGAACCTCTACCTTCCCGGCTGTCGGCTGTCAAGCCGGCAGCCGGGATAGGGGTGCAACACAATAGTCAGAGAAAAAGTATGGATGTAAGGTTATAGGGCGGCATGCCATACGACCTTCCATCCAGAAAGAGTGAACTTATGGAAGGGGAGAATGTAACATTCAGGCTTCCAAAGAATCCATAGTCTGCCGGGCTCTACCGACGGACATGGAAGGGAGACCAAGGGAGGTCTGTGGTTCACTCTGCAAAGAATAAAGGGTCTCTGCTGGCCGACACGTAGTGCCGGCTGGCAGAGAGCTGAGCCTGTCCTCCATCCTAACCTATACTAGGTACGGAAGTAGGACTACGGCTAAAAGAAAATAAAAGAAAGAGAGGTGGGGAAGGGATAAGGGTCCTATAGACTTCGTTCTAGCAGGAGACACACTCGGCCGTTAGGGAAGCTCATCCTAACCAAGAGTTGTCTATTAGGGAGGAAGATTGGCAATACTTGCTAACCTCCTCCCAACCAGAACAAAGTAGGTGAAATTATTTCGCCGGGCAACAGAGAAAACTCATTCTCCAGCCCGAGAAAAACAACACAGGACAGTCCGCTAGGCACTAGAGGAAGGAATCATCTCGTACAGAATCCTTCCAACATGGACTAGGGAAGCAAAGCTTCCTGTGTCCGCCCCTAACCTAGCAAAGGAGACTCTTTCTCTATGCTAGGAAGAAGCAGACCACAGACTAGAAACTCTGATGTTCTGCCCTAACCCAAAAAACCAGTCACTCTAGTTATCAGGTCAGGACAAACATATCCTAGAATAGTTATACTTTAATTATTATACAGATAGAACCACTAGGATTAAGCCGAAGGCTTACAGAGGGAGAGAGGGATTGAACTTAGCTTCCAGAGGAGAAAAAGAACAATCGGGGATGTGCAAAAGTATACTACTGTACCTAGAATACTAGGCTAGGTAAGATGAGAATCGATTACCTAAATCACCGAAACACACTCGTATACAATCTTGGAAAAAACATTAAACAATATCTTACATGTATAAAATATTTGCCTATAGCTTCATTAAAATAACACTCGGAAAAACTTATTCCATGCATGAAAGTACTAGTGCCAGACGTCTAGGCTACGAGCCTCGCGAAAGGCAGGATCGGTACCTCGACCCGTGTCGAATTCACCGAGCTAACACTGACCGAACAATATAAGCATTTCTAGAGTAGCTAAATAGCAAAATTATTAAAGCGTAACAAACCGGGAAAGTCGCTCTAGCTAACTAACTGACCTGTAAGAGCGAGCGATAGCATACAGGATGCCTCCGGTAGGCAACAGCTCTTGTTTACATTAAAATCACTTTTGATTTAATTCAAAACGACAAGAGCCTACATTTATACATAGTAAAGATAATACTCAACTTCCTAGAGGCAGAAGAGGCCGGAGAAGTCATCAAAATGTTGAATTAAATCCAAAATAACGAGAGAACACAGGGAAAACACCGAGTAGTTGACCTACACGAAAAAGGAATAAAGAGGCCGCTACCGCCTTCATCAGATACACACTGGAAACGGAATAGGAGAGATGCCTTATGAGCGGCTCTCTTTCCATTCTCGTTTCAGATTCTTGTCACTATTCCCCCTCGAAGTGTTAATACTGTTCGGGGCGAAGATAGCTATGTGACGTGTCAAGAATAAGTCCTCTGATATTATGCGATATCCTTGTGAGATTATTTAGGGATATTCGCTCCAGGAGTTAGAATTCTGGATACCTTACGGTAAAATTCTCTGGGAATATCACTGTAGTCAAATATACCCTAGAAAAGCTACCTTATAGGAACTTCCATCAAGACGACATGGCCTGAGCCCAAAAAATAACCTTTATAACAATTTACAAACCTCCGACAACAAACACTAGTATATTTTTTGAAGAATTCAGTGCATTCATCGCGATTATTATCATGTAGGAAAATGAATTAATTGTTTGTGGAGACGTCAATTTTAGGATGGATGACGTATCAAATCCTAACTCTCTGGCATTTAGGGAGTTATTAGAATCATATCAATTAGTGAATAATGTCGATCGTACAACTAATTTAACTGAGCATACGTTGGACCTAGTTTTAGTGATGGAATGAATAATATTATATCAGATATAAATGTTGAAGAGAAATGTACTATCTCCCCAGTGCACAAACCAATTACGTTTAGTCTACCTCTACAGAAACATGCATAGTAAAGAAAATAAACTTTGGACAAATCAAATTTTTCTCCTACAGTATCTCTCGAAGAATTTACGAAGAAAAATGATAATATCCACATTCCCTGTGATCATGATAACCAACGTCTGTTGGGAGCTGTGTGTCTTCAACTGTCTTACAAACACTTATAATAAAGTGACCAAAGTGAATATGATACTATGTGCCCACCCAAGGAAAAGACTAACTGTTAAAGACCAATCTCCTTGGTTTGATGGAGAGACAGTGAAAAAAGGGAAAAAAAAGACAAAGAAAGAAAGTGGAATCTGTTGAAAATTGCTAGTACATGGAAGGATACAAAACTGCTACGTGTCAATATAACTACCTACTAAGAAGGAAAAAAAGTGAATACTATAAGAGAAAGATCCGCGAAGCAGCAACAGACATAAGTTATATCGTCACCTAAATGTTGTAATGGGAAATTTAGGCGAAAAGAAGCTACCCGATAGATACAATGACCAGGTGCAAATAATTTTCTAGTATTCTTTAAAAACTAAAATTGAAAATATAACCAGGTCATATGTAAATACTCAACATTAGATTAACTATACACTTGACACAGACAAAATAAGATTTAACAACATAACATGAGATGACATCACCAGGATTATCAAGAGCGCAAAGAAAACAAACTGCGCGATCTATCCTATGCCAATATCTGAAGTAATCTGAGAGAGAAACGTATCTAGTCTAGCCGAAATAATAAAGAGAATAGCAAATGCAAGCATTGATGTATGCAAGTTTTCCAAATCCGAGAAAATGGCTATAGTCACGCCAGTTCAGAAAAATACTCTAGACTACCAGGAATTAAGCTCATATCGACCTATTTCGAATCTATCCTTTGTTTCAAAAGTGCTTGAATACGTAATTATTGAACAACTACTAAGGGTTTCACAGACAGTGCAAGTGCGATTTTTTGCAATTATTCTGTAACGAACAGTCGTATCAATACGAGATGTTGCTATAGGGTATTACACCCAGTGAGGAAATTTATAGGGTTATAACGAATCGTTAATTATTAATTATAAAGACACTTGCCCCTATGCCAAAGGGCAAAATCTCAATCATCCAGTCACAAAACCGAACAATAATATACAGAACCTCTACCTCCACCCCCTCCCTCCCTCTCCTTTCATCCCTCACCTGCTCTCCCCCTGCTTCAAGCTATCTCTCTCCACCTCCACGCCATCCATCCCTCTCCGTTCTTTCCCTTCCCTTCATGCTCTCTTTCTGAGAAGGTAGCTTAAGTTGCAACTTATTTTGTATGATTTCTTTTTATATCAAGCACTATCTATCTATCTATTGTATCTAATTATAATATTTATTGTTGTAGATATGGAACAATTCAATCGGTTGTTACCTATCAGATAACTGACTGCTTTATTCACTGGTTTGCTCATCTCTCTCTCTCTCTCTCTCTCTCTCTCTCTCTCTCTCTCTCTCTCTCTCTCTCTCTCTCTCTGGTTAACTGGAGGGTAACAACCACTGAACTGTTACATTTATACAATAGTGTCAATTATTATTAGATTGATAGAAAAAAAATCGTAAAAAAATATGTTTAAATCAAAGCAACATTCAGAGAGAGAGAAAGAGAGAAGGAAAGACGTAGGGCAGGTGAGGGAAGAAAGGAGAGGGGAGGAAGAAAATGGGGGTTGGAGGTGAAGGGGGTTGTAGGCAGGCGGAGCTCTTCCAACCTGGTATTCGTTTTCTTGCTTGGCTAATGAGTTTTGCCTCGTGGTATAGGTACAAAAGTCTTTATTATTTACAATAAATGATTCATGATACTCCTATAAATTTCCTTACTGGGTGTAATACACTATAGTAAAATCTCTTACTGATACGAGTGTTCGTTACAGAATAATTTCAAAAAATCGCACTTGCACTGTCTGTGAAACCCATAGTAGTCAGCTGCTTAGAAGTAATAGAAGTTTTACCCGACAACCAATCTGCTTACAGAAAACTATACTCAACAAGACAGCCATCTGCTCTGTTGTAAATGATATGCTGGAAATGATTGATGAAAATAAAGTTTTAATATTACTCTATTTCAGCTTTTGATACAGTTGTGCATGAATTGCTACTAAATGATCTAGGGTCCATCAGCGTTGAAGATAAAGCTTTCGAATACCGAAAAGAGTACTTGGTTGGTAGAAATTACTGTGTGCAAATTGGAAACTATCATATGAACCTTTAAACAGAGGGTACCCCAGGGGAGTGTACTTGCCCAATCTGCGTCTTTACTATTGGTTTATCGAATATACTACAAAGGCATGGTGTGAAGTTCAAATTATTTGCAGATGACACACAATTTTACATCTCCATAAATGATGTAGACGACACTACTGAAACTCTAAACCGAATCCTTGACAGTGTTAGAGAATGGATGATAATTGGGCAACTAAAATTAAATGAGAACAAAACTGAGTTTACTGTGGTGGGCAAGAGAAACAGCGTGAGAAGCTTGTGTGATGTTCAACTGAACACAAATAATGACTCATTGCCGATATCTGGTAAACTTCGTGATCTATGTGTATTTCTTGACTAACTTGTCTCTCAAGGTCCAAATAAATAATGTAGTAAAAACTGATGGTTATCATCTAAGAAATATTGCTTTAATAAAAAAGTACCTGGATGAAAATTCTGTAGATAAACTTTTAATAAACTGTGTTATTACCAGGATTGACTACTGCAACTCCATCTATTAAAATTGACCAAAAGTCAAACTTGAGAAATTACAAAACATAATAAACAGAGGAGCAAGACTGCTAAAAGGTGTCCCACATAGAGAAACGATCACCCTTATACTAATTGATTTACAATGGCTGCCGATTAAAGCAAGAATTAATTTGTAATATGTACAATAACCCACCAAGTTACCAGAACCGATCGGCCAAAGTACTTAAGAGAATTGCTACATATTGCGCAGCTAACAAATCGTGTCGACACGAGAATAGTTAGATGGTTTCAAACTACTGGAACCTAGATAAGTCTACTGTAGGCTCCAGAGCCTTTAAATATGCGGCCCGAGACTATACAATAAGCTCCCACGAGATATCCAAATGAAGACATTAATGCTTTCAAGAGAAAATTGAAGACTTTCTTATTCCAAGAGTCTTATGACAGTGACGATTCAACAGTAGAAGAGCAATACGTGATAAGAAACGTTGAATACTCTGAACGAGCAAGATATAACCACAGTGGAGGTCCTGTAGAGAGTGGGGTTCCCTTGCTATGGCATCGGAAAAGCAGCCGTCAAAGTAAAGTAAGTAATATATACAACTACCTAACAGTGGAGAGAGAGAGAGAGAGAGAGAGAGACTTACTTCTACTGGTTTATTTCTCGCCCTCCGTCAGACACTAAAAGTCTGTTCAGGCGGGCCTTGGTGTGTGAAAAAATAATTTCTTTCCAGTTAATATTTTGCTCTGTCTCTTATCAGTTATTTCGCTAGCATTTGTATTCAGGCTTAATAGTTTTCAGGTTATTATTATAACACTTTCTAAAAAGATAAGTCTTCAGGTTTTTCTTGAAAGCTGCCACATTATTGCTTATCTTGACATCGAGTGGAAGGTCGTTGAAGAGTCAGAGAGAGAGAGAGAGAGAGAGAGAGAGAGAGAGAGAGAGAGAGAGAGAGAGAGAGAGAGAGAGAGAGAGAGAGAGAATGTAACAAGATTTAAAATCTTTTGTTATTTTGTTTACACAACCATATATTTCCTATAAAACTTTCTTAATTAAATGCTTTTTCGAATTTTTCTTAGATAGCCAACAGATAGAATCCTCCAGTATTTAAACCCTAGGGGAAAAGTTTTAATTTTAGTCCAAATTCGTTTGTCAATAGTTACGTTTAATCTACTAAAAAGTACAGGATAAATCGTCTTAAGATCTACATAGAACTAATTGCACCTAGCGTTATCACGAAAGCTCGGTGTAGATTCAGTAATTTGCAAGTAAACACAAATTACATTTACGATAATTGGATTTAAAAAAAAAAATATGTAATAATCTTATGCATTCAATAATTTCAAAATTTCCATTAAAACGTATCATGAAAAGAATAAACAAGCAAGGTGAATGAATACCTTTCGAAATAAACAAAGCCTTGCTAAAAGGTATCATATTTGCATATTTTATGAATTTTATAAGAAATTTATAAAGAATTTTTGGAGAGCTTCATTAATAGCCGACTAAAGCTTCGACAATAGATGTTTAAAATTTTCACCAATAGGACAACAGTTTCCAGAAACAAGGAAAATTTCGATTAACGGCAGAATCTTAAAAATATTTTATCTTGTATTTCATAATAAATTTTATGCCAGTCACAGATTTGATCAGATTCAGAAGTGTAAGAAAAAACAAATCGGGGATAAAAATGTACATTACACGGATAAAAAGTGGCATTACATGGATATAGTAAATTTAATGGGTAAAACGGAAGTTTCACGGATAAAAGGGAGACATCCATTAACGGTCAATATAAGATCAATCTAAGATCAATCTTGTTCAGGTGGTGGTTGGTCAAGGCAACAGCCACTACAACAGCGAAAGAGTTATTGAGTCTTTTGACTGCCTAAAAGAACTGCAGCGAAGCCCTACATAGTTAACGATCACTTTTCCTTTGCTTAAATAAACGCCGAATAATCTGGCCTATTCTTAACACATTCCCTTCTTTCCTCATACAGCTGACAACACTGGGTTAACCTCAAAATTCTTATTCACGCATGGAGTTAACTACTGCACTATAGGGGTAGAAGAGACTTTAGCTATTGTATGCAGCTCCCTAGGAGAGGGACATGGGTAAATATCTAAACCGAACATTCTCAAACTATATGAAATAAAAAGACTTAAAACTATGAAATTTATCTAAATACAACAAAATTCTAGGCGCCAGCGCTATAAACTCATACAATAAAATCAAACGCAAAATAATTTGTACGTTACCCGGCCCATATTTAGTTCGAGAACTTCGAGTTGGTGTTGGACTATTGTCACCATTGTCACAAGGTCAAGATCACTAGGTGAAGTGGCTAAGATGGAAAAATTCTGCTTGGACGTTGGGTAGTCCTCACTATGCAAATGGTCTCTAATAGCAGAATGAGTTGGTTCTGCCATATAATTATCTGTTCTAAGTGAACGACTGAAGTGGTCGGACAATCTTACTCTGTAATGTCTTTCACTTTTCCTAATATATGATGCATTTCGGCGTTCACACTAATACGTATATATGACACCCGAACAAAGATCATTGAGATCTGATCTTTAAACTTGAAAAATTTACTCATTGTTATATATATATATATATATATATATATATATATATATATATATATATATATATATATATATATAGTAAATGTGTGTACATATGTATGTATAGCAAGAGAAATCATTGCGTAATATTTAGATGCATCTCGATTCCATCACAACCAATGAGAAATCTGAATTAAACCAGTTTTGTCTTACCGAGAGGAAAATTTATTATTTTTTTAAAGCGTCTACGGTCGAGGATGAGAAAGCATGAGAAGGAAGCTCTGTTTACTCTTGAATAACAGAAATATTTCCTTTTTTTATCTCTGTGGGCAAGAGAAACAGTGTGAGAAACTTTGGTGATATTCAAATGAACATAAATAATGACTCGGTGCCGATACCTAGTAAAGTTCGAGATCTAGGTGTATTTCTTGACTGTAATCTGTCTCTAAATGCCCAAATAAATGTAATGAAAAGTGCTGGTTATCATCTAAGAAATATTGCGTTTATAAAAAAGTACCTGGACGAAAATTATGAAAAAGAAACTTGTGATAAACTGTGTTATTACCAGGATTGACTACTGCAACGCTATCTACTACAATTTACCAAAAGTGCAACTAAAGAAATTACAAAACATAATAAACAGAGGAGCAAGACTGATAAAAGGTGTCCCACATAGAGAAAGGATCACCCCTATTCTAATTGATTTACACTAGCTGCCGATTAAAGCGAGAATTGAATTTAAAATATGTACAATAACCCACCAAGTTATCAGAACTGGTCGTCCAAAATACTTAAGAGAATTGCAACATATTGCGCAGCCAACAAATCGTGTCGACACGAGAATAGTTACAGATAGCTTCAAACTGTTGGAACCTAGATTTATGTCTACTTTAGGCTCCAGAGCCTTTAAATATACGGCCCCGAGACTATGTAATAAGCTCCCACGAAACATTCGAATGATTGAAGACATTAAGGCTTTCAAGAGGAAACTGAAGACTTTCTTATTTCATGAGTCTTTTGACAGTGACGATTTAACAGTAAATGAACAATATGTGACTTGAAAAGATAAATACTGTGAACGAACAATGTAAAACGACAGTGGAGGTCCTGTAGAGGTCCTTCAGTTATTCTATCCTTCAATAAATTATTCCACTGAAATCGTGATAAAGCAAATAAGACTTCTATTTGGCATTTCCATTATGCCCAATCTACTGTGGTTTTCCACAGAATAAATATCTAAGATCTACTCCTGAAATGAATATGATTCTTTCGCCAAGGAAATTAAGCACAATTATAATGCAAGTGAAATATTGTAATACCGTGAACAAAATATTAATGCTGTCGAGATATTTTCAAGGCAACTAATTTCATTTTGTTCTCGGAATGCATTACTGGAAGAATGTCTTCTGTTATAAAAGTATTAATGTTTTTTAGATATTCTAATAATCAAATTCAAACAATGTTTTCCGTAGAGAAAAATTTTATCCAACGTCGTTTTTCGAAAATGGGATGTTAAATGGTGGCTTTTTTATGGAAACAATTCGCCCCAAGGACATATTTACTTGGAAGTTAAAGCATTGTTTGAAATGGTGTTGTTTGACATACAATACATCTGCCGTTATAAATCAGGGTGAAAAAAAGGGAAAAAGTTGAAAAATTGGGGACCAAAAAATGTATTATATCAAATAGCCATATTGAAACTATTTTCTCCCATTCTATTATTCTTGCAAGAGCATGTAAATTATTCCTTTAAAAATAGTCTTGTTCAACAATTTATGTCTTATATTCTCTCTCTCTCTCTCTCTCTCTCTCTCTCTCTCTCTCTCTCTCTCTCTCTCTCTCTCTCTAAATGGAAATCTTTTATTACGAAGGAAAAACTTTGAGACAGAAACGTTTTATCATTAGCAAGGAAAAGTCGGAGAGCAGAACTGTTTCGTTAGCGGTGCAGAAAAAAATCTCCCCCCTCCTCTCTCTCTCTCTCTCTCTCTCTCTCTCTCTCTCTCTCTCTCTCTCTCTCTCTCTCTCTCTCTCTCTCTCAGTATCCCTTCATCCCCAAAACAGAATCAAAATTTCCACGCCAAGAGATTTTTAATTGGAACTATTATTTTTCCTACCTTGTAAAGCTTGAACATGTGAGGCTCGGTAAGTTAAATCGAGTCACTTTTGAGTTATTGTATTGTGATATAATTGTTTTTTGCTCTTCTACTACCATTGTTAGATTATTAATTTCTATTTCAATACTTATAAAGATTCCTTTTACTCTTATACTACTCATCACAGTGTTGAGTGACTGTTGAATTCAACATATTGGTATAGTTTATTTGTAGAGTTCTGTTTAAAGTATGATTATTATCGATAGTATAGAGCCCTTCGAAAGGACTTTGATGTTGAATAGTTCGATACTATCTAACCTATATTACAAATTCCTGACATGGATATACAATTTTCTATTTATCTAGAAAATGTAAATATAAATTTTATACCATCAGTGCATCAAATCCCCTTCAGAAAAATGTTTATTTTGTTTTAGCTATGAAAAAATGGGCTAACTTTTTTGCTATGTTATATATTCAAATATTTATTCATCATTTCCCTCGTTCACCTCTAATGACCTCGGATGCATGACGTCAGTGCTATTTTCATATAACTATAGGTAAAATAAATAGGTTATAACAAATTACTGTATCATCTTCGTCGGAATGCCTGAGTAACATTAGGCTCGTAATATAATGGTATAAAGAAAAAAAAATATAATGTTCCGCATATTTCGTCGGTTTTATACATATACCCAAATCAGGAAGAGTAATATCTCCGACATAAACAACGTAATAATAATGCACCTTGATTTTTCCCTTAGCAGTAGTAGATCTTAGGTTACATATATAAAGATTGTTAGATATTTTCTCATTATATTCTGTGGTCTTTTGTTTCCATCACTTATAATCTATCATGATTTTCCCAAAGGGAGAAGTGTTTATTAGCTTGTAATACTTTTTTCTAATAAAAGTAGTAAAATATTTGTTTTTCTATTAGTTATCTCCTAATGGCTTGCTTGTTTTTCCATCAATGACTCAACGTCTCTGGGGGCAATACTGCCGTAAGCCCCTATTCGCTGATCAAGTCTAGCTCGTTTTAACTGTAATTTGAGGTATCCTACTTAAGTACGAATCACGTGTCTATTTTTCAGCAGTTTTCTCAAGGGTGACGGGTTCGTTTTGGGCCTTCAAAATTATTTTTGGGTGACATAGACTGTCTAGAATGAGAGAAAAATTCATATTGATAGAAAAAGTCAATATTACCCAAAACATTTATAGATGTGAATATGTGACACTGAAGAGTATTTTGTATGCGTGGTTTCGCTAAAAGAATACTCTAGACCCAGAGGATAAAACACCTTGGTTATTAAACACATAATAGTAGACATTCTGACGGAGAACTTATCACTCACGTCTGTAATGTTTTCTATCTCTGTCCCCCTTCTCTATTTCTCTCCACCATAACAGTAATCTAAATCAGTCACGTAAAATACAATTAACTACAGTAATGCCTTGCTGAAATCAAAAGAGATATTAGGCCTTTTTAGGACAACTATTGCATACTGTTTCTACTTATTCATGGAGTGAATGCGGCGAGAGAGAGAGAGAGAGAGAGAGAGAGAGAGAGAGAGAGAGAGAGAGAGAGAGAGAGAGAGAGAGGAATAAGTTAAATTTTTCCTTTCCATTTAAAGCATATATTCCTTTAACGAAGACATGTTGAAATACAGTCGGATAACAATACTTAACGATAAGCCTGGGTAACTTTTCACTTAAAATGAAAAAAAAAAACTTAAAATCACGTAGTTTTA
>NC_090750.1:66604841-66612341 GCF_036898095.1 Palaemon carinicauda | reverse complement strand
ATATATATATATATATATATATATATATATATATATATATATATATATATATATATATATATATGCATATACATACATAGAAATGTTTAAATTACAGTGCGTTGCGTTTAGACTTAAAGAATATTTACATTTTAAATGGCAAGTGAAATGTGAAATTATTTCGACGTAGAGTTTCAATTGCAAAAACGCAAACGATATCGAAAATAAATATCAATATAACAATAAACAAACTGCATTTAAATAAAATATGAAAAAAAAAATACAGTAACAAAATACATTGCTCAAAATATCCAAGGAAGCCTGAGACCTTAAAATCCAGCATTAATCTAAAACTTCTGCATTCACACCAATCGAAGTGAGATTCGAGCAATGATTTCAACTTTGCAAAGTAACATTAATATTTCACAGATTCGCTCCCGCTGTGAGCGATACCTTGTTGGTCTAATGATTTTAGTTGACTATTAAATAATGAAGGAATAATTAAGCGGCTACCGAATGCGATGTATAATGGTTCGAAGGTGGTTTGGTCTGTTATGAATTATTGAATTTATTGACAAATAGATATAAAAAGCAAAAGTATTGATGCGCCGACTCTCTCTCTCTCTCTCTCTCTCTCTCTCTCTCTCTCTCTCTCTCTCTCTCTCTCTCTCTCTCTCTCTCTCTCTAAAGAAAAAAATGAGAAAACAATAAATACACGAATGTCTAACTCACCTTTGCTGGAGTTGCGAAAATTTATACCATATCAAACAATGTAATCTAATTAAGGGACGAAAAATTCGAGGGCATTTATACGCAGTACATGCACACATGTATGTATGTATGTATGTATGTATGTATGTATATATATGCGTATGTGTATATATAAATGTGTATATATAAATGTGTATATATAAATGCGTATATACGTTGTATATATATATATATATATATATATATATATATATATATATATATATATATATATATATACATATACATATTTGTGTGTGTTTTTGGTTGTGTAACGAGAGAGAGAGAGAGAGAGAGAGAGAGAGAGAGAGAGAGAGAGAGAGAGAGAGAGAGAGAGAGAGAGAGAGAGAGAGAGAAGTTGCATTATTAATCGAAAGTTCGGTACTGCTACCCAACCGACAACGACAACAAAATACGTTCGGTACAATATCTATTAATTAGGAAACTTAGGATGCTAATTTACATGAGCAGAAACCAAAGCAGGATGAAGCCACTAATGACCAGCAATAATGGAGACTGTCAAATGAATCGACTGGATAAAATTGCTTGAAGAGAAAGGAGTTGGATTCGCTAAATGAGTATGTTACAAACATGAATTGAATCGATATCGTAACTTGAATCAGCGTATAATTAGAGGTTTATGCCAAGGTCATTCCTAATCTTTAATTATGATAACTTTTATTAGTCTGCAAAGAGGGAAAACGCTTTCACCTCTATCAAAAGTTTAATAATTGCATTGGTATTGGAAATTTCAATTTATCGCCTGAACAAGAATATTTTGCAATTTTCTCAAAAAAAAAAAAAAAAAAATCGGACGTTGGAGCATAATGAGGCATTCGAATTGGTAATTTCGAATGATCGAACAAATTGCAACATATTGATCCTTTTGGCGATATGAAAAATGTAAAGAAGTATTCTTTATCGATTTTTTCGTTTTGTTAAAGTTTTTGGAGTTTATATAGGAAATATTTAATTCAATGTTGTTACTTTTCTTAAAACCATTCTATTTTTCCTTGTTTCCTTCCCTCACAAGGTTACTTTCCCTGTTGGAGCCCCTGGGCTTATAGCATATCTTGCTTTTCCAACTGGGGTTGTAGCTTAGCAGGTAATAATAATAATAATAATAATAATAATAATAATAATAATATGGAAAACTATAAAATATCCGTATAGGGTCTATAATATCTGTATATTTTAAATCATCTATTCTGCAAACAAATGATATTATTGCAGACCAATAAATACTAACACTGCTTAAGGGAAATAATCTTTGTGCTGTGCGAGATCCTATTGGGAATAGACCATATTACCAGTATTGAATGAAAATAAATCATATTACTGCTGAAAGTAAATAAACCATATCACTAATAGTAGACGATTATTCTTTACCTTCGCATCACTTCCAACATTAAGACTAGATTTAAAGTTTCCATGAAAAATTATATAGATTCAAGTCATTAAGACCACTTATTCAATATGTATTATGTAAAACCGTTTATTATGCCTTGTTTTCGGATTCCCCAAGTTTTTCACTTTTTTTTTTTACCCTGAACACCTTTCTTAATTTAATTTTATTGTCCAATTGCTTCACTTATAGTTCATTTCCTTATTTCCTTTCCTCACTGAGCTATTTTCTCTGCTGGAGCCCTTAGGCTTATGACATCCTGCTTTTCCAACTAGGGTTGAAGCTTAGCAAGCAATAACAGTAATAAAAATATAGGACATTTTGACGTTAAAGAAGTTAAAATTCTTATTCTACTGATTGGCAAAACATTAAAAAAAATGACTTATTAATATATAATAGGATTCATACATCGCATCTCTACCATCATTCATTCTATTTCAAGAAATAACAAATACACTTTTTTTTTAGATTTTGTTTCATTATTTAACAGCAGAACATCGCTGAGTAATATTTACTTCAAAGTAAATAGAGAGGAATAAAAGTAAGTATTATACATAACGTATTTCTTAAGTAAATAAATTTGCAAGAGGGCTCAAAACAAGCTATCATGCATGCCAATTCTATGTGACTTACTTCAGAAGAAGCCGCTATTTCGTATGGTCATTCCATTCTTCCATAATATATAGATATAAAAATAGTCGATTATAATTTTGTATGGCAAAAATATTCTTTTAGGGGGGGAGCAAATTTCTAAATAAATATCCTTCTTCCATAATATATAGATATAAAAATAGTCGATTATAATTTTGTATGGCAAAAATATTCTTTTTTTTTTAGGGGGGGGAGCAAATTTCTAAATAAATATCCTTCTTCCATAATATATAGATATAAAAATAGTCGATTATAATTTTGTATGGCAAAAATATTCTTTTTTTTTTAGGGGGGGAGCAAATTTCTAAATAAATATCCTTCTTCCATAATATATAGATATAAAAATAGTCGATTATAATTTTGTATGGCAAAAATATTCTTTTTTTTTAGGGGGGGGGAGCAAATTTCTAAATAAATATCCAGATCTCTCAGTATTTAAAACGATATTTAAATACAAATGCTGTGTATGTCTACTCCATAGGCAAACTTTTTCTATTATAAATTATAAAAATAAAGAATAAAGTTTTAAACATTAGCAAATATAATGTATGTACGCACACATTAACACGCGCATACTTTCATCCCAAAATAATCTTGTATAACATTTTATGAGAATAAAAACAATTTCCTCTAAAAGTCTGAGTCATATATTCAAACATTTCCAAATTTCAAAATTGCCATGTTCTCGCCCGTAAAGACATGATTAACAGACTGCAATTATTGTTTCGAAAAATCGTCATCAGTAATTATGAAATGACTGAACTACCCGTCTCTGACATTAATTTTGAAATGGAAGATATTCATTACCCCAACTTTATTAAGTTGGATTTTGTGACATGACACTTCGGGGGAAAAAAAAATAATAAACAGAAAAATATATGTCCATTGTCAAACTCAGACGAGTGAGTTAAAGTGACTTGATCTGATTATGCCATATGTTTTAATTAATAACAGGGTACTTATTTTGTGTGGTTGTGCGAGCTCTTTTCTTTGTTATCGACCTATTGTTAATGTCGTCAATGTTAATCACGTGGGTTGTGCTGGCCTATTGGAAAAGTCCCTGCCACGCGATCACCGGACTGGAGTTCAAATTCCTCTCAAACTAGATAAGTTCTTGTAGTTTCTGTAACCTCACCATCCTTGTGAGCTAAGGAGGAGGGGGGGGGACCTATAGGTCTACCTGCTGAGTCAACAGCAGCCATTGCCTGGCCGTCCCTTGTCCAAACTTGGGTGGAGAGGGAGCATGGGCATTGATCATATGCATAAATGCTAAGTCTCTTGGCTATTATTCTACTAGCTATAATAGCAATAGTTTTAATAGTTATAATTTCAATAGTTTTAATAATATTAACAATTAAAATTATTGTCACTGTCCCTTGCTTCTGCCACTCATGAGTGACCTTTAAACCTTTACCTATTTTTATTCTTCCGAACGTTGTCCTTTAGAGCTATTATTATCGTCAGGGTCACCAACGAAGAAATATCTTTTTACAACTTCAAACCGTTTCCTATAACCCTTCTTGTCCAAGAGCAAATCCTCCTCCCTTGAAAATGCTTACCTTTTCAGACAGAGCTCCTGAAGGTAGGTGTCCCTGACGGCGAGTCCAAGTAATTGTGGCAGGAGGATTACCATCAGCTTCGCATTCAAGTGTCACACTGTCTCCTTGGACAACCTTTTGCACCGACGGACTCTTCGCGTATACCTGCCGAAGGAGGAGTACTTTATGATTCAATATCCTGAGACATTTTTCTTCTATTTGTAACTTTTATTATTCAATCTATTTCTCTTATAGAGAACACGCTATTTAACAAAATTTAATTATTACAATTTCTTAACTGCTTGCAATCCTTTTATATGTTGTGAGTATTAACACGAATACAGTTTTTAATAAAGAAATTAATCAAATACCACTGTATGATAAGAGTCGAGGTTTCAATCATTCCAAAATAATAATAATAATAATAATAATAATAATAATAATAATAATAATAATAATAAGTAGTAGTAGTAGTAGTAGTAATAATAATAATAAATAATAATAATAGTAATAATGATGAAAATAATAATAGTAATAGTAATGAAAATAATAAGTAATAATAAATAATAATAGTAATAATGATGAAAATAATAATAGTAATAGTAATGAAAATAAGTAATAATAAATAATAATAATAGTAATAATGATGAAAATAATAATAGTAATAGTAATGAAAATAATAAGTAATAATAAATAATAATAATAATAATAATAATAATAATAATAAATAATAATAATAATAATAATAATAATCCATTTTTGGGAAGCAAATGCAACACAATCCCAAACATACAACCCACTGAAGATGACATAAAAACTATGAATGTTTCTCCCAAGACTTACAGATGCTGGGTACAGGACGTCTAAGGTATGGACGAGCTCTGTCACTGGATCCGTCTCGATGCGGCACGCATACTTCCCTGCGTTCCTTTGCGTGGCGCCCTTGAGGGTGAAGGCGTTGTCA
The DNA here is from genome assembly GCF_036898095.1 of Palaemon carinicauda. Classification (NCBI taxonomy): domain Eukaryota; kingdom Metazoa; phylum Arthropoda; class Malacostraca; order Decapoda; family Palaemonidae; genus Palaemon; species Palaemon carinicauda. The sequence goes on along the minus strand of NC_090750.1, from coordinate 66,607,054 downwards.
TTCTTAGTGAATTTTGACGCAGGTTTGAGCTGGGGGAGAAAAAAGTAGGGCGATGTTGGTCGATTGAAAAAAAGTAGGGCAATGTTGGTCGATTGAAAAAAAGTAGGGCAATGTTGGTCGATTGAAAAAAAGTATGGCGATGTTGGTCGATTGAAAAAAGTATGGCGATGTTGGTCGATTGAAAAAAGTATGGCGATGTTGGTCGATTGAAAAAAGTAGGGCGATGTTGGTCCATTGAAAAAAGTAGGGCGATGTTGGTCGATTGAAAAAAGTAGGGCGATGTTGGTCGATTGAAAAAAGTAGGGCGATGTTGGTCGATTGAAAAAAGTAGGGCGATGTTGGTCGATTGAAAAAAGTATGGCGATGTTGGTCGATTGAAAAAAGTATGGCGATGTTGGTCGATTGAAAAAAGTAGGGCGATGTTGGTCGATTGAAAAAAGTAGGGCGATGTTGGTCCATTGAAAAAAGTATGGCGATGTTGGTCCATTGAAAATAGTAGGGCGATGTTGGTCGATTGAAAAAAGTATGGCGATGTTGGTCGATTGAAAAAAGTAGGGCGATGTTGGTTGATTGAAAATAGTAGGGCGATGTTGGTTGATTGAAAAAAGTATGGCGATGTTGGTTGATTGAAAAAAGTAGGGCGATGTTGGTTGATTGAAAAAAGTAGGGCGATGTTGGTTGATTGAAAAAAGTAGGGCGATGTTGGTTGATTGAAAATAGTAGGGCGATGTTGGTTGATTGAAAAAAGTAGGGCGATGTTGGTTGATTGAAAAAAGTAGGGCGATGTTGGTTGATTGAAAATAGTAGGGCGATGTTGGTTGATTGAAAAAAGTAGGGCGATGTTGGTTGATTGAAAATAGTATGGCGATGTTGGTTGATTGAAAAAAGTAGGGCGATGTTGGTTGATTGAAAATAGTATGGCGATGTTGGTTGATTGAAAAAAGTAGGGCGATGTTGGTTGATTGAAAATAGTATGGCGATGTTGGTTGATTGAAAATAGTAGGGCGATGTTGGTCGATTGAAAAAAGTATGGCGATGTTGGTCGATTGAAAAAAGTAGGGCGATGTTGGTCGATTGAAAAAAGTAGGGCGATGTTGGTTGATTGAAAAAAGTATGGCGATGTTGGTCCATTGAAAAAAGTATGGCGATGTTGGTTGATTGAAAAAAGTATGGCGATGTTGGTTGATTGAAAAAAGTATGGCGATGTTGGTCGATTGAAAAAAGTATGGCGATGTTGGTCGATTGAAAAAAGGGCAATGCTGGTCGATTGAAAAAAGTAGGGCGATGTTGGTCGATTGAAAAAAGTAGGGCGATGTTGGTCGATTGAAAAAAGTATGGCGATGTTGGTTGATTGAAATAAGTATGGCGATGTTGGTTGATTGAAAATAGTAGGGCGATGTTGGTTGATTGAAAAAAGTAGGGCGATGTTGGTTGATTGAAAAAAGTAGGGCGATGTTGGTTGATTGAAAATAGTATGGCGATGTTGGTTGATTGAAAATAGTAGGGCGATGTTGGTCGATTGAAAAAAGTATGGCGATGTTGGTCGATTGAAAAAAGTAGGGCGATGTTGGTTGATTGAAAAAAGTATGGCGATGTTGGTTGATTGAAAAAAGTATGGCGATGTTGGTTGATTGAAAAAAGTATGGCGATGTTGGTCGATTGAAAAAAGTAGGGCGATGTTGGTTGATTGAAAATAGTATGGCGATGTTGGTCGATTGAAAAAAGTATGGCGATGTTGGTCGATTGAAAAAAGTATGGCGATGTTGGTCGATTGAAAAAAGTAGGGCGATGTTGGTTGATTGAAAATAGTATGGCGATGTTGGTTGATTGAAAAAAGTATGGCGATGTTGGTTGATTGAAAAAAGTAGGGCGATGTTGGTTGATTGAAAAAAGTAGGGCGATGTTGGTTGATTGAAAAAAGTATGGCGATGTTGGTTGATTGAAAAAAGTATGGCGATGTTGGTTGATTGAAAAAAGTATGGCGATGTTGGTTGATTGAAAAAAGTAGGGCGATGTTGGTTGATTGAAAATAGTATGGCGATGTTGGTTGATTGAAAATAGTATGGCGATGTTGGTTGATTGAAAATAGTATGGCGATGTTGGTTGATTGAAAAAAGTAGGGCGATGTTGGTTGATTGAAAAAAGTAGGGCGATGTTGGTTGATTGAAAATAGTATGGCGATGTTGGTCGATTGAAAATAGTATGGCGATGTT